>NC_090747.1:1323016-1335516 GCF_036898095.1 Palaemon carinicauda | reverse complement strand
TCCCGTAATAGACGAAGATTAAAAGCCAATGCCTCTCGGTCGAAAGCTCTGTAATTCTTTGTTGCCCCTTTAAAAGATCTGGGATAAAAACGTACGCCTCGTTCTTTAACCTTGTTGAGAAATTATGCCACCAATAGCTACGCTACTCGCATCTGATGTCACTAAAGATGGGCGATCAAATCTAGGATATACGAGAAGCTCACAGCTTTCAATTGGTTAAATGCCCTATCTTTTCCCATTCACCAATTTATTACTTTTTGTTTCTTTGATTCATCTAAAGGTCTTGCTCTCTTTCCAAAACCTCATATAAATATACGGTAATACATGATGAGGACAAGAAAACCTATCTACTTCCTTAGGGGTATGCAGCCTGAGGAAATCTCTATTAGCTTCTACATTATTCGGACCAGGTTTGATACTTCCTGGGATTATTATATCACCTAAGAATTTAACCTGTTTACGAAAAAAAATTGTAGCCTACTTTAATGAATTTATCGTCATACAATTATGGTGCCATGTGTCATAGACTTTATGAATATTGTTATTAGGATCTGCCGTTTTCCCTATAATTATGATATATTCCAGATAAAAAAGAACTTTTAAGCCAATTATGAGAGACAATACTGTCATCATTACATTAGAAAAAAGATTGGGAGCATTTTAACCCTAAAAAGAAAAAATTTAACTGAAATTGTTTGTCATTGGATAATTATTGCATCTAGCATTCACTGTCTTCCTTGAATGGGTATTTGCTACCGTCCAGATTTTAAATTGATAGTTGTAAAATATTTACAAAGACGTACCATAACGTACCTTTATGAGTAATTCTTTGATCGAGGTCAGTGGAAATGCATTATCCGTGGTAACTGCATTCAACTACCTATAATCAACACACAATTTTACCGAGCCATCCATTTTCCTGAATGCTACAATTGCAGAAGCCTAGTGGGATCTACTCTCTATGATAATCCTTTGTTCCTTTAGTGTACTACTCTTGTTTACTTTTTTATCTCTCCTTGGAAAACAATGGGTACTTTACGAGGCCTTGACCTGATTGGCTCCACCTGTCCTATTTCAAAGCTAAAGAGAAATCAATCAATCCTCCAGGGGGACTTGTTTCCAACTGCAATTACATCTGTTTAACAATTAGCAATGCTAATAATTAGTAGCTGATATTCTGGTGGACATTGTTTTCGGGCTTGCCTAATCAAGTTCTGAGTGCATTCATATGTGCAGGCTGGAGTCACATCTCCCAAGATACTATCACTAGTAATTTCACAAGACTCCCATTCACACAGAATTATTAACTGAACATTTCTTATTTGTCAAACTAGCCTTTGTAATTTCAGCTATGTTCCTTTTGTTTATCACAAGCCTTCTAAGACCATGTATTCCCATTTTTTTCATGTGCTTTAATGACGACCTTTGTTCCCTCTTAGGTCACTAGTATGCTTGTAAGATCTGGGAAAGCAATATTTCTCCTTTTTTCGGGTATAACTGTCCCCTTGCCCACTTGTATCTCCCTTCCTATATAAGGACTTTTCTCTTATGACTTTCTCTTGGCAGAATGCAGCTTCCTCCCATAACTGTTACTCTACCTCTTTCCCTGCAAATGTATATATTGATATTCATAATAAATTGAAGGCCAAGCATACTCAGAATACCTGGAATTCCTAAAGTAGGTAAGATAAGAAATATAAGGAGCTTCCTTGTTCAAGTAGCGAATCACTTGTTCTTGTGTCAATCAGTGCTCAAATCTTATTATCCAGATGATCTATCCTAATCGTTACGATTCTAAACCGTCACATTTGATCCTGAGATAGGTGCCCCGGGCTAGCACCCTCACATGCAATAGTTTAGCCTCCCGCTGCTGTCTGTATTGCCATGGAGGTGATGTTGGGGGTACCAAGGGATGTGCCACTGCCTACATACCCGTTGGCCCCTGCTTCATCGTACTGGGGATGCTTGTACTCGCTGCTTCGGCGACTGCTGATGCTGTCATGTGGGGGGCATTGGTCTCCTTCATCTCACTCTTCCTCTGCCTTCTATTCCTCGGAAATTGGGCGAGGGTTGATGTACCACAGCCCTCATGCTCTCGCCGTTTTTTATTGGGCACTATTGAAATAGATAACAGTGGGCTATAAATGTATAACAGTTGGGAGATCCCTGGGTGAGTCACTCAACACATTGGTGCTTCTCTCCCCACACATTGCCGTAGCCTTCCCTATCCTGGATTGGGGGATGGTGGTGACGTCTTGTTACATATGTTGATCTTATGATTGCCACCTGTTTGGAATCGTGAGGATTAGTCTTCATCACGTTTTCTTCTGTCAATATATATTGTATGATTTGTATTGCCATCACTACACATCTGCTAAGGATTGACTGTCGTTGGACAAATAGCCACAAAGAAACGGGTTTACTAATCTGCGAATGTGCTTATAGGCTATCACTTTCTTATAAAAAACCTATCATAATTTCTTAAAATACTTGTTGCAAAACTTAGAACTAACTCATCACTCAAGTTATTGGTTGATAATTTTCTTTCATGTCACCTTTTCTTGCATTGGGCAAGCTGGATCTTTTCAATTAAACGTTGATTTATTCCCGTATAAGATCATAAACTTTCTTATGGCCAATACGTCACCTCCATTGCTGGAGCGTCTTTGAGTAACCTAATTACTTGTATTGCAGTTTATCTTTCTGAACACTGATATGTGGCTACGTCTAAGTTTCTTAAAAACGCTTTGATCGATTGAAACCTCCTTTTATGCTGTTGATCGGCCAAAGGCTTAACATTTGCCTGAACATTTTTTAACTCCAACAATTTTAGTATCTTAACTCGTCAGTGAATGTGTGCATGTGCATATATTTGTGTGCATCTGAACTTCTTTCATGTGCGTCTGAGAAACTTTAGCTGCGTGCTGCACTTCTTCCCATTAAACTAATATTATATTTATCAAGTTGTTTAGGTTTTCTCGTCCGGCGCTCGTTGTTTTCGTGTATATTCTTCTTCGGCGCCAATGAAACCTACTGCTCCATCATTTCCATCTCCTGCAACAGCAATGCCTGTGTGTTAAACCTCGTATTCTTAGGAAACTTGAACTTTTTCTTTACTGGATTAAAGTAAAACTTTATATTCTTTCACCAAGCATCAATTAGGTGCCATGTCAACGGATGATAAGACATCGGAACATATGGTTTTTCACTTTATTAGAAATGGGTCGTGAATACACTTGCACGGCAAGAAACTCTCGAACGAGTACCTATTGTTCTTTTGAGGGTTGGAGTGATACTGAAATTCATTATAAGCAAGAATTTATATTTCCATATACTGAATCCACTAATTTTTTTGGAAACCTCCTTTGCAATGGAAAAATGTCATTCATGCGACTCAAGACACCTCACTTATGGAAGAGTACAATGATCTCGCTCGATGATTTATAACTGTTATGATACTTTTAAAAGGCCAGTGATCACCTTTTATGAAACTAGCATATAATATAGGCTTACATGGTATGTCACTGGAATCTCCGGTTTTTGGGCTCGGATTCGATTCACTGGCCGGCCAGAAGCTGTTATCATTGAAGTTTTTTTCAACCTTGGGTCTCTGATCCCGAGGTAGAGAGAATCCCGATATCAAGTGGTATATATGGCTCAAATGAATAAGTATAAGTTCCCAGAAATTATCAAAGACACATACACACACACACACACACACACATATATATATATATATATATATATATATATATATATATATATATATATATATATATATATATATATATATATATAGGTATAAACTATTATTTCCAAATCAGAGATATAACAGACACGCCATCTTGTGAGAAAAGAAGAAAAATTACGCTTTCTGGTCACGCAATTCGATGTCAGTCACTCAACACCAAGACTAAGAAGAAACTAGTCAGTGTTGCTCTGGTTGGTAATTGAGTCATAACGTACATAGGTGGCTCTCTATAGGCACCTCGAAAAACTTCCCTTAGTCTTGTAACTTTCCATTATTTTCTCCTTGCCATTCACAGATGATTCAAAAAAAAAATTCAAACCATCTTTAGTCAACATACAAATTCCTTTTTACTTCATGTCTCTTTCAAGATCATCATGTACAATATGATGAAATAACAATTTAGGAACAATTACGAGGCACTTAAACCAATCATTTGAAATCGTTTATTTTCATGAACTCGTTGTTCCCTAACATTCACGATCGTCTATATAGTAATGCTTAGGATAATGTTTGTGAAATATTTGTAAAATGTATTACCTTGAACTAGAATAATATATTATACATTTTTCAATAATTGCTTTTCTCTCTCTCTCTCTCTCTCTCTCTCTCTCTCTCTCTCTCTCTCTCTCTCTCTCTCTCTCTCTCTCTCTCTCTCTCTCTCTCTCTCTCTATTTTATTCAAACTATGGTTTCGATAAAACCCAAATGCAATACTAATTTTTGGAGACTAATAGTATGAATAGAATCTGAAAAAAAAAAAAAAAATATTAAAGCTCAGACGGTTGTAGGACTCATTTTACAAAACAGAAGCAAACGGATGGATAGACAGTATATCCTCATCATCATCAGCTTATACTAGGACACTGCAGAATTACGGAAAAGGGAAATGATCATCAACTTACGTCTCTTTGTGGTCTTTCTATGCCAATCAGATATCGCAAACCTTTTTATTTCGTCAATCCAACGTCTTCTCATCCTTCCACTGATTCTTTCGCAAACTCTTGGTTTCCATACTGTTATTCCACCGTATACCTGGCATCATCATTATATGTCCTACCCATGTTCAATTATTGTTCTTACATGTTGTTAAAATATCTTTTACTTTACTTTACTTACTTATCCACGTTGCCCTTTTTTTATATCATTTTTTTTCTGGGTGTTTGTTCTTCCCATCATTATAATTTCCATAACTCTTTGAGCTCTAACTAGCTTATGATCTATCGCATTAGGAAGGCTCCAAGTTTCTAATGCACAAATAGAAACTGGTAAGACCATCTTATTAAATATTTTGCTTTTTGAAGAAATGGGCAATTTACTTTATAATCTCATTATGATTACCAGAAGCTCTCCATCCCATGCCTCTCATTCTTTAGATTTTCGTCTCTTGTCCTGGGGAAGCACTGTCCGTCCTAAGTGCATATATTCATCAACAATCTGTAGAGGTTCGAATATAACTCTTATTTGGTTTCTCTGCATTCCCATTGATCATTATCTTAGAATTACTTATATCCATTTTCAGTCATACATTTCTGATTTCTTTATTCAAATCTTTTATCATCTTTTGCAATTTCTCCCTTGATTCACTCAACACAACTAAGTCATCTGCCAATCTTAAGCTTTTAAGGTATTCCTTATTAATATTAATTCCTGCATCATAATAATAATAATAATAATAATAATAATAATAATAATAATAATAATAATAATAATAATTAATATTATCATTATTATCATTATTATTATTATTATTATTATTATTATTATTATTATTATGAGAGAGAGAGAGAGAGAGAGAGAGAGAGAGAGAGAGAGAGAGAGAGAGAGAGAGAGAGAGAGAGAGAGAGAGAGAGAAGCTTCGATAACATCTGTTATTTGCGATCATCCTAAAAATTCAATAGCTTATCAAAATATATCAGAATACTTATACTTTTCCCACCCTAATGAACCTCATAAACACACAGCTTCATAGCATTTCCTTTCAAAAGCTATATGCTCATGTTAAACCATGAGTTCCGATTTCGTTTATTAGGTATGATTGTGTATTACCAGTGAATCACAACTCTTCATAAGACTCTTTCAATCTTCTATTGGTGTTTGGTACTTCAGAACTGATTAGGTGAACTTAGATATTGCAGTATTTGAAAAAATAATTCTTAAGCTTAAAGAAGTATCATTAATTTTAAATTCTTTATTTTTTTATTATTTACGATTATTTTGTTCTTAAAAATTTGATTGCAGATTTATTTTCAGTATTGGTGTACCTTTGTGCATCAGTGATCATCAGATTTACTCATAAACTACTAATGGTCTTTGTTAAAGGATTTTTTTTTATCAATGAAGATTAATGTGATATCAGGATACTCAGTGTTGTATCGATATAATCATATAGGATACGCAATGAAGGCCAGATATTCATTGTTTTTTACTAATTAGAAGGCAGTTATCTGAAATAATGCTATTACTTTTGAATACAGAAAACTAGAAAAAAATAAGATGGAAACTGCAGTATATTAAAAAGATAATTATTGCCATTGGAAACCAAATTGCATCACCAAGTTATGTACTTGAGTTGAACCTTTGATACGGAGACCGAATTAGGAAGGTATTCCTTAGCTACTGACATAAGCTAGAATGAGGGTGCTGTTAGATAATCAGATTCAGCGGTTAGGATATTTTTCCTTGGAAAAAAATGGTATGAAGCTGATCAAATCGGTAAAGAATTCCTAAGAGTCATATACCGAACTATTTCAAGTGAAAACTTTAAATAGATAATATTCTGAAAAATATATCATATACTGAAACATAACCGTTCACAGTTTTATGGAATTATCATTTTATGTGGAACGAAAGAACTTAAACTTACTTTTCCATCATCAAATTCTCCACCATACTTAAAAAAAATTCGATAGTTTCCCAATCAGTTTAGAAAATATCAATTATCATTCAGAAAAAAAAAATCTAGATTTTCCATAATGAAGCATAAAGAATATACATACGAAAAAAATAATTGTATATATTAATCAAGTAAATGCAATAAGCTCGTTCAAAATACAACAATTGCCATCTATTGAGAAAACAAATATCACTTTCTAGGTGGCTCAGTCCTATGATAGATCACCCAAAACTGAGAGGCTCAGGACTTGCCTTGCTTATGTTGGACTCTCACATCTTTATATTTAATTATCTAAGAAATTTCGGCTAACATCCGATTTCCTTCACGTATTATATGATTCTCCTTCCAACTACTACAAACGAAATATGTGAAATCCCAGATCATTGAAGAGTCATAGGCATGCCGAATATACTATTACTATTTATGCAACCATGGCATTTAATATCAAATTATGCCTTGATGAATGTATGTCTAATGGCAATTCATCTATGCTAAATGCCTCTGGCTGGCAAAGATTCGAAACTATGCCTGACATCCGAAAATGTGCAAGTAGAGCCATCAAGAGAGATTGATAGAGTCCCTGTTGGCATTATTTCGGGAAGATGCATGTGCTCTAATCTTTACCCAGCCAGAAATATTTATCATAAAAGAGTTATTTCTAGTCAATATGCATTGTCAAAGATAAAATTCGACATTAAATGCCATTGTCATTTATATTCACATATGCCACATATACATATATATATATATACATATATATATATATATATATATATATATATATATATATATATATATATATATATATACATACATATATATATATATATATATATATATATATATATATATGTATATATATGTATATATATATATATATATATATATATATATATATATATATATATATATATATATGTGTGTGTGTGTGTGTATATGTATATATATATATATATATATATATATATATATATATATATATATATATATATATATATATATATATATGTATATATACATATATATATATATATATATATATATATATATATATACATATGTACACATATTATACAGTATATATATATATATATATATATATATATATATATATATATATATATACATATATATATATATGTATATATATATATATACATATATATTATATATATATTATATTTACATATACATATATATATGTATTGTATTAGACGTCTTTCATACTCACTCCTAAAATGTAATTATATTGTTCTTTTATCTCTTGCTATCTCCCAATTCAAATTAGACCAATATGTTTAAGTTTGCTATCGCTTTTATTTTATTTTAACATGCTTGCTCGCAACTGCTTGTATATGAGTTTGTTATATAAATCTTACTTGCATTCACCTTGCATTTTGTGTGTAGCATCCTTCAACCACCTCACACATTGGTGACCCTTGGAGTGATCAGCTCCACACTGCCTTTTTTTTTTTTTTTTTTTTTACCACTGCTATTCCCTACCCTTGTTATGATACCACCCACTGATCCTGACTCTTCTACCCATGCTGTATCTTTGAAACTGGCAACCCTCACTATCGGAGAAGCGTTTTTTTGGTTCCAACACACCACTGTTCAGTTTTGTATCAAAGGTGTGACTTGGTCAAGTTGCAAAGATTATATCCTTGCGCCAGTCCTAGAGGACACTTCTCCAAAAATCTCCAATTTTCTTTACAACTAAAGAGATACTCTAATAGTGTATGACGTCCTAAAAAAAATTTTCTTGGACCAGTACTCACCCTCACGAGCCGACCATATAGTCAGGCTTTTTCAGCATCCTCAACAGTTGTTGGGGGACCATAAGGCTTAGCTCGCTCTTAGGGAAATTACCAGTGTCACTCTCCTGCTACCTGCCGCAGACTACTCTCCTTAGGAAGTGAACCTACTTCTTGCTCCTTGCGTACGACTCCTATCAGAACCTATATACTCCGCTATTCCTGATGACGATATATGTTGATGACCAGAGTCGATGCCCTTATGGACAGTCACTTCACTATCTTTGAGATCTCTATTAATGCCTCTTCTCTTGACGAAGCGGACAACTACTCAATACTGATCGAATCCAACTTCAATGTGGTAAGAAACAAACGCCTGTCCCGTGAAATGTCAGAGTGGTGATTAAGCTTTCCACTACCCACATATGCCAACCAACGACCACTTCTGCCATTTACTGACACCCATATGGTAGAGTTCTATTACTACTACTGCAGATTTGGGGCTGCTGCGAAGAAAATTTGTGAACAGTTGTCCTTTACCAAAAAAATCATTTGTGGGCCATTACTTATGGCAGTAAACTGCTCTGTCACTTAACTTTCATTTTAACATAACGCAGGTACTGTACAGCTGTGCAGTTTTTAGTAGACATTGGTGCTGGTCGGTCCTTTCTACACTCTACTTTGGTTTGTTCTTGTATCCATGTTGCTCGTTTTCTATGTCTCAGTGTTATTTCCAACATTATTATTTCCATAGTCCTTTAAGGTGTACTTACTTAATGTTCTAAGGTTTTAGTGAGAGTCCAAGTTCCTGATTTCTGTGCAAGTAATGACATGATTTTGGGCCCCGCATCATGGAATACATGATTGGGGGCACAGAATCATGAATTTGATTGTAGGGTTAAGCAGTTAGAGCAGGATTCACTAATGTGATGGTACATAGGTACATAAGTTGAAGTTTTAAGGGTTAAGTAGCAAATCACAGATTTGCTTTGGGGGTTGAGAGAATCACAAACTTGATGGCATTTAGGTTGAGGTTTTAGGAGTTGAGCAACAAATCACATAGTATGCGATTAAAGGCTATGAAAATCACCGGAGTCATTAAATTTGTATTAAGGTTATAGGGTTTATCAACAATTCATGGCATGCACGATTATTTCCTGAGAGAATCAGGAATGTGATGGTACCTAGGTTGAAATTTTAAGGGATGAGCAGCAGCAAATCACAGGACACAGGTTAGGGGCTGTGAGAATCACTAGGGTGATTATACCTGGGTAGCATTTCAAGAGTTGAGTCATAAGTCACTAAACATGTGACTGAATGGTGAGTGGATCACGTGGTTGATTAGGTTTAGGATTTGAAGTTTGTTAGATCACACTATATGTGCGGTAGGGCACTTTCACTGGAGTTATTTAACTCAAACTAAGTTTTATGGGTTGAGCAGAATGTCGTTGAACACAGGACTGAAGGCTACAGACATCACAAATTATTTTGTGTTCCAGTCACCGGGCTTATTTCCACATGGCTTTGTGGTCAATAGCATCACGGTTCCTTCTTGGCGGCGATTGAGCTTCTTGAAGGCAACGATTTGGGCTTCTTTAGGGTGGCGATTTGGGCTTCACGAGGGTGGTGATTTAGGCTTCTTGAGGCTGGCGATTTGGGCTTCTTGAGGTGGCGATTTGAGCTTCTGTGCTACGCAAGAGCCATTTAAAGGGAACCCTGACACTTCCAGATCCTTATAGGATGATGGCCTGGCCGATCAGTGTTAGGGAGTAGAGAAGGCGGCGAGGTAGGCATCTTCTATATGGTGAATTCAGGCTTCTTTCGTGTGTTTATTTTTCACGTGGGCACAGTTTAATTTTTTTTTTTTTGCACTGATAGTTTATTTAGTTTTTTTTAATTTATTCTGCTCCAATTTTCAAGGGCACTGTGAGTTTTCCTTACTGGTCTAGTTTGATATGGTTCGGACCGGATCCCATAAAGTTGTGGTGGAAATGCTCCCAGAACCACTTCTCTTATGAACTGGCACTGAGGGCTATAGAAAGGAGGGTAAAGTTTTACACCCCAATCGAAAGGGGGACACTAAATACATCGGTCCCTGAATCACTGAGTACATTCTGACATGTACACCCATGTGCCTTTGACTTCAAATATTCACTGTTATTTTAAAAGAGTGTTGTCGAAGAAACATTCTCTAAATAACTGAGGAGATGTCGGTAATGGAGGGAAATTTCACTTGTAGGGTTTTGAGATCAGAATTTCATTCTTTCCTTAGGACAGAAATACGCAGTGATTTACACATTGAGATAGATCTTAGTAAACAAAGTTTAAAAAATACAAAGACAGCGAATACTATACACAAGTTACTCAATGAAAAGTTTTTGACAAAATAAAATTTGGAGTGTGCTACCCACCTCCACACACATGAAATTGACTGGCTGCTATTTTCTTGGGCAAAGGTGCTTCTCTTCTATGGGTCAAGCGGCCTCTCCCGAAAAAGCGAGTTTATCTTAGTAACCGTTGTTGAGGTCTGTCTACGGCTTGGATGTGGAAGACATTCTCGATGGTGGGGTCTTCTATTCGCATTTTGGCAGCTTGAGGCTGGGATGTAAAAACATGGATGCATTTAATGACCACAGTGAATAAAATGGCATCCTGTCTGGAATGAGTGAACATAAATTGGTAGAAATATGAAGAAAGGGTGGTTCTAAGATTCAGAGCTACACGATCAGAAATATTCGGTTGAGGAAATACAGATGTGAAAGGAATGTCTATCCGTTTTCAAATCAAGAAAACATTAATGCAGGTCTAAAATATCTCTAATTGAGGACAGGTTATAAGTCTTTACTAACCTGTGATGGAATGGGTTCAGGGTAATAAAAAAAAAAGGATAATCTGGATCAAAGAATTTCGCTCCTATCTAGAATTTAATTGCAGCATTAGCGGGTGGTCCAAGTACATGAGCGACTATACTATAGAGTAGGGGATTAGTCAAACGTGTTTTCAGGTTCAAATGGCATATGCCAGAGGAAGAATACCTGGCCAGGGTAAGAATAGTTTGAGGGAAAAACTGTCACTTTATGAATCAGTGGGACACACGCTAAGGCATATTAAACTTCTTAGGGATTCCAAGGGCAGGGAGTCATATGAAGAAACAATCTATATGAACGTGGAGCTTTGATTAATCTGACAATTAGCAATACGAATATTGATAGCAACATTCATAAAGAGAGAGAGGGATTGAAAAGTATTCATTTTGATACTAAACACAGTATATGCGACCAAAGATTATAGACATGCACTCGTTAATAGTTATAATGATTAATATCATAATTTTATTAGTAGCATACTGTACTTATCATAAGGTTAGTAAAACATGATTAAGCATTCAAGGTTAACTAATTCAATACTAATCATGAGAGATTTGTTCGGAATCTCTGAAGGATTTCGATCAGTATGGATCCGTAGAGATTGTAAAAGCCACAGAGGAAGGAAGAAAAGGCCATGAATTGACAAACTAAGAAGTTTGGAGTTTTATTATTAATATATCCCTACCTGTTCTTCCTCAGGCAATTAAAATCTAGTCTATATTCCTCTCTTGTCCCCATGTCATGAATTATTTCTTACCCTACGTATCCCATGAATTTCTCTCCCAACTAACATCAAGTTCATTAGCATGAAATACCAATTGCGAACTATCAACAACGAATTAAACAGAGCGCTTGAAATCCTGCATGTCGGAGGTCGAATCTGTTTCCAATTCGATGCATTTACTTGGTTGTTGAATCAATACAATTAGTAATATTCTTACTATAAGACGATATTTATACGTTTATGTTCATGAATTTCATTGTTACTTTATTTCGGTATTTTTCGTAGCAATAGATAATAGGATACAATATCTTAAATAATGAATCGATACATTACTATAAAAATATCCGTTCCATTTACATTCTCTCTCTCTCTCTCTCTCTCTCTCTCTCTCTCTCTCTCTCTCTCTCTCTCTCTCTCTCTCTCTCTCTCTCTCTCTCTCTCTCGTTTAATGAGTAAATATTTCATTTTATAAAACTTTCTATCTTACCAGAAAATAACCTCTTGAAAACACA
>NC_090747.1:1308016-1315516 GCF_036898095.1 Palaemon carinicauda | reverse complement strand
TCAGCGAGAACTTCGGAATCTTCGCTTGCTGTGGGAACATGTGTTTCTTCCCTTTCAGCAAGAACTTCAGAATCTTTGCTTTCTGTGGGAACATCTGTTTCTTCCCTTTCAGCAAAGACTTCTGATTCTTCACTTGCTGTGGGAACATCCATAATGTTCTCTTCTCCCAACTCTGCAATTTGTTCAACTTCGGAAGAAATATCCTTATCTCGTACAGAAGCTTCTTCCTCCTGTGAGATTCCGACCTCTTCTCCTGTTTCATTATTGAAGAATTCTTCTTTTTTGCTCTCCAGCACCGGCTCTTTTTCAGTAGAGTTTTCCATAACAATTTCTTTCGAGTTCATCAGTTTCCTTCTCTTTCTTCGTCTGTGGAATCTCATCTTGAGGAGAAATGTCTTCATCTGCAGCAGCCTCCACCGAAGATTCATCCGAAACTTCATTTTCGAATGTGCTTTCCTCTTCAGTTTCATCACTGCAGACTTCGTCATCTTCCTCTCGTTCCACTTTTCCAATTTCCTCTTCTTCGTCCTCTTTGCTTTTTTCCTCAGACTTCCTGGTCACAGCCCAGAAGATCCCGCCAGCCATGACGGAAACTGCAAGAGCTACTCCGATGTAAATTGAGTGGTTTGAACTCCAAGTTGGAATTCGGGGAGAAGCTTTCGAAGGAGCCAATTCAAATTCAGCTGTTCGTTGAATCTCTCGGCTTCCCTCTGCATTTCCATCAGTCCAAGTTCACACCGTTCGACTTCATCGGCGGCTCTCAAAACGCCACCGATAATAGGACAGCTTCGCATCCACCTTCCGAGGATTGAATCCTGCGAGGCAGGTGCAACACCACAGTCTTCTGGGAAGCGCGGCGCCTCTGGGAGGAACCGCGAAAACCATCTGTAGATGAAGGACTCTTGCAAAGTCCTCAGCTGTCCCCCGAGTTCTTTAATAGGAATTTCGCAGGCAGCCTTCCGCGCTTGTATCGCCGACGCTGCTGCGTTTTTCAGGTGGAGTCCTCCTCCAAATAGGGCTCCGGTCACACACACCAACACGCTCATGATAAATGCTTTTAGTACTGACATATTAAACTCATGCAGATCGAGACTCTCGAATCAGCTATATTTTGAAAAAAATAGAAAATCTCTGAAGACTTCAGAATCCGCTCTGGTATCTGGAGACAGTTGGAACAAGTCTTCAAGGGTGGTTAGTTTGTCTATATGTCGGGTTCTTCCTATTATATTGAAATGACTGGTATCTATGTGTGTTTTGCAACCTTTACTGTGATTTCTTATGTTAGATTGTTCTGGATTTGATAGTCGACAACCCGCTCTATAGCTAATTCCCTAATGAGAGGAAATTCGGACTTTTAGCAGCCTCCTGGTGCAACTGATGTAAGTGCCAAGATCACATCTGGGACAATTATACTTATAAACGACACCGGAGGCAAACAGGGGCCTGATCTTATCCTTGACTTGGAAGAGTGAGCCGATAGTTTGGGGGTTTAAGGGAATTAGTTTCAAATTAAGGGCAGGCAATTGCTCACTGAATAGGTTAATGCATTTTTTCCTAAATTTATTACTATAGAGAAAGGGAAATCTAGCAAACATACGGAGCTTGGGGACATTGTGGACTACTGGGTTTGGATTGAATTTCAGAATAAGTAGCTTATTAAGGGATCTATGAAAAATTGCTGGAGGGAAATAATTATCCTTAAAGTAATCAGCAAGGAAAGTCACTTCAGTATGAAAGGTAGACCAGCTTGATGTCAGATTAATGGCTCTATGGAGGAGAGTTGACACGGAATTCAGTTTAATTTAAAAAAAAACATGAGCTATAAAAATTGGTCCCCAGGCCAGTAAAGGTGCTCTTTCTATAAATACCAGTACGAAAGCCTGACTCGTCCTTGGATATCCTCACATCAAGGAACGGAAGTGAATTCTGTGTCTCTGTTTCAACCGTAAATCTAATGTTATGGTGTTGGTTGTTTAAATACTCAAGAAAGGTATCAGCATGGTAATTACATCTGAACAAGGCGAAAGTGTCATCTATGTAGCGTCTATAAAAGAGTGGGCGGAAATTAGGTGGGCATACATCTAAAGCTCGCTCCTCCAGCGAGCACATAAATATGTTGGCAAAAGTAGGACCCAGAGGGCTTCCCATGGCCATCCCCTCAGTCTGCTTAAAAACCGTATTATTAAAAACAAAGGGTTGTCGACTATTATATGCAGAACAATCTAACATAAGAAATCACAGTAAAAGTTGCTAAACACACATAGATACCAGTCATTTTAATATATTAGGAAGAACCCGACATATAGACGAACTAACCACCCTTGAATCAATAATGATTAAGCTAACTGTACCTTCTCTTAACCACCAGTCGTCTTCCACCCAATTGTTTATTGCCTAGTTACCTGTTGTTTTGTTTACACTCCCTTTCATAACAATTTTTCATGTCAGTTCTCCTTACGCTACCGCTGTGGGTATGTGTCTTGTTCGTTCTATTATTATTATTATTATTATTATTATTATTATTATTATTATTATTATTATTATTATTATTATTATTATTATTATTATTATTATTTTGAATTAATTTGTTTCTCTATATTCTCTCCGAGCCCTTTCACTGTGATTCTGTGTTTCTGTTTTTACTGTTTTTATTCTTAATTTATTAAAAAGCTTTTTAATTTTGGATTTGGTAAACGTTGTGTGTATCTTTTTACTTACACGCAATTGATTTGTAATCGTTTCAGCCTGGAAAATGTATCAAGCTGATACGAAACGTCGGCGCAAATAAATGGATAAAAGAACAGAACGTGTCTCCCTACTCCAATATGTTTATGCTTGAGTAATTGCTCCTGTCTCCATACTTATATATATATATATATATATATATATATATATATATATATATATATATATATATATATATATATATATATATATATATATATATATATATATATATATATATATATATATACACACACATATATACATATATATATATATATATATATATATATATATATATATACATATATATATATATATATATATATATATATATATATATATATATATATATATATATATATATATATATATATATGTATATTATTACTTCTAAGCTAAAACTTTAGTTGGAAAAGGAGGATGCTATAACCACAGGGGCCCCAAGCACAATCAATTGAAGAGAGGAAACAACGAAAAATAAAATATTTTAAGAACAGTAACAACGCTAAAATAAATATTTCCTATATAAACAATAAAAACTTTAACAAAACAAGAGGAAGAGAAATTAGATAGAATAGTGTACCCGAGTGGATCCTCAAGCAAGAGAACTTTAACCCAAGACAGTGGAAGACCATGGTACAGAGACTATGGTACTACCCAAGATTAGAGAACAATAGTTTCATTTTGGAGTGTCCCCCTGAAAGAGCGGCTTACCATAGCTAAAGTGTCTATTCGACCCATATCAAGAGGAAAGGAAGCACTGAACAATTACAGTGCAGTAATTAACCCCTTGGATGAATAAGAATTGTTTAGTAATCGGAGTGTTGTCCGGTGTATAAGGCCAGAGGAGAATCTTTAAAAATATGCCGGACTATTCGATGTATGTGTAGGAAAAGGGATAGTGAACCGTAACTAGAAAAAAGTATCCATGTGGTACTGTCTGGCCAGTCAAAGAACTCATAACTTCCCAGCGGTAGTATTTCAATGAGTGACTGAGATACTACCGCTAGAGAGTATTTATTTATTTATTATATATATATATATATATATATATATATATATATATATATATATATATATATATATATATATATATATATATATATATATATATATATATATATATATATATATATATATATATATATATATATATATATATATATAGATATATATATATATATATTTTATTTATATACACACACACACACACATATATATATATATATATATATATATATATATATATATATATATATATATATATATATATATATATATATATATGTGTGTGTATGCGTGTGTATATGTGTTTTATGTAGCTTTTGTGTGTGTGTGTGTGTGTGTGTGCGTGTGTATGAGTTCGCCTTTGCAATCGCACGCATGTGTGTTTGTATGTCTCTCTCTCTCTCTCTCTCTCTCTCTCTCTCTCTCTCTCTCTCTCTCTCTCTCTCTCTTCTCTAAGAGAATGAATGAACTCTTGGATGAATAAAGCGGGGAAGAGATAACATAATGATTTTCCGATTATTATTATTATTATTATTATTATTATTATTATTATTATTATTATTATTATTATTATTTATTATTATTATTATTATTATTATTTTTTAATATTTGATTTAATCTCACCATTTCCATTTTCCGACGCATAATGATTTTTGTGAGGATGTGCCTTCAGCATCTGGCATCATTTTGCTTTTGTCCTCTTGAGTCAAAACACAAAGTAATGGGTCAAGTCAATCACACAGTCAGACGCAGAAGAATGAGAGGAGAATTAACTAGGAAAAATCTCACCTTTAAACAAAAAGTTTTATTAAAAAGCTCCTAGTAAAGCTTAAAACTAATAGTAGAGCGGATACAGACCATAATTTGCCAAAACTGTGCACATTTTGTAAAAGTATGCAACTCGGCATTCACATACAATACAGCAAAGCAAGCTATAGTGTCAAGCTGGATTTGGTTTTTATCATGTGTGGTGGCCATTCTTCAAAAGGGCGTCCGATCGTGACGTTTAACATCCATATTCTTCATATATCTTGATGTAATAGACCTATAGTCATGATTTAGGTGTCTATTAGTAGGTTTTCTTAGTTAGTGAGAAAGAACCACAAACTTTAAGAACTATGATCAATATTTAATAGTTTCAATAAGAGGATCAGAATTCTGGTCTAACAAAAATGAAAATACAAATGTCATCCAACTATGAATTACTACTTTACTTTTTTTTAACAGCTCTTTATATTTCCTTTTTTAGAATGAAATATCAATTAAAGTGAAAATATTCCACATAAAGACTTAATCCTCTTTAGGTTTTGTGTCTTATGTCAAGAAGAAACCTCTGAAAAGTTAGTGTCCTTCCAGCTCAAAGCAAAGCAGATAGGGTGCTGGCTATGTAAACCTTACACAAGATCTCACTCTATTCAATGATAATGCAGGCTTATCCAAAAGCCTTGATATTTCTAGATTAAGTGATGGTAATGGCATCGAAGAAACACTGCGGAACCACTGTGTGAAGTTCCCGATAAAATGCTATCTCCCTTATAGTAAGAGCAGACTACAATTAGCAATAAAAAGGCACCAACCACTCGTTGAGATACTACCGTTAGAGTATGGATTCTCTTTTAACTGGCCAGAGTATGCTACATTGGATCCGTCGCTCTAGTTACTGTTCACTTTCCCTTTGCCTACACATACAACGAATAGTCTGGCATACTCTTTGCAGATTTTCCTCTCTCCTCATACACCCGACAGCACTGAGATTACTAAACAATTCCTCTTCACCCTCGGGGTTAACTACTGCACTGTAATTGTTCAGTGGTCACTTTCTCCTAGGTAAGGGTAGAAGAGACTCTTCAGTTATGGTAAGTAGCTCTTCTAGGAGAAGGACACTCCAAAATGAAACCACTATTCTCTAATCCTGGGTAGGGCCATAGCCTCTGTACCATGGTCTTCCACTGTCTTGGGTTAGACTTTTCTTTCTTGAGGGTACACTCGGGAACACTATTTTATCTCATTTATTTTCCTCTTTTTTTAGTTTATATAGGAAATATTCATTTCAATGTTGTTGTTCTTGGAATATTTTAGTTTTCCTTATTTTCTTTCTTCACTGAGTTATTTTTCCTGTTGTGGCCCCTGGGCTTATAGCATCTTGATTTTCCAACTAGGGTTGCTGTTTAGCAAGTAATAATAATAATAATGATAATGACTCAGATAGAAGGAACCCACAAAACACAGGTCATCGACAAAAGATCAACGCAATGGTCTGTCTGTTTTGAGAAAAGTCTAGTAGTCCAACTGAGCCTTTGCATGGAGCAATGATGGATCGAGCAAGCCACAGTGTCAAACTGTTTGCAATAAAACTTCTAGACGGACATTTATTGGGAAATGGATCTTCTGCTAATCTGGTCATACGTGAGGCGAATTACCACAAAAAAAACATCTGAATCAACATACATCTCATAAGATGTAAAGAGCCAAAGCATTTATGCACGTGCTTCATTGATGACAGTATTACTGAAAATCATGGTCAAAATACATCACCCGTATTCAGGCTAAGTGATCTGGGGAAACTGTACAGTGATAGAATTTGACTAAATTAAAGAATCGCATGATGGTAAATTTTCCAGAACTGAAAGCATTTCGAGAAAAATTTAACATTTTCTTGATCAGTAATGAAGATATTGGCATTGCTTTGCCTAAAGTATATAAACATGAGGCTGACAATGATGCTCTAATTCTATTTCCTGCACATTTGTATATAGCTTGCCAAGTGCGTGATGGGAATTTGGAAGAGATTTTTTAGGTATGAAAACCAGAATTGTGCTCCTTCATCTGATGCGTTCCAGATCCAATTTGGATCAAAATGTGGTATAATCCACTGCTTTGAGAAATTGGTGAAAGATCTGCAAGAAAACAACTACAATGCTGAAGTTGTGTGTGAGATAATCCAGCTGTTGTGGACATTGCTGCAAAAGGTGCTTGGAGATGACATCCAATGAGAGTTTGAAAGTCTGAAGGAAATCAGCTCACAGCAAGGGCTGCTGAACATTGGCTAACAAACACAGTCAATGGAATTTTCAACCTTGGAAGGATAAATCCATCATTCTCACTCCACTAATCTTGAGTTCTCTTCCATTTGCGGTGATGAGTATAGGTCCTTTTTACCTTCGACAGGAGGCGTGAATAGACGAATGTGGAATGAATGATCTGCAGGTGCCAGTGTCCGCTAGGATTTTCATTCCCGAAATGTCATCCCTTATGAAAAAGGACACTAGCGGGTTAACACTATTGACCGACCCTTGTAGATGCTGGTACCAACGATTTGGCCCTCTAGCTCACTTACTTGGGTAGAAGGTGTAGATATAGAAAATGTGAGACCATTACATTAACTTACATTAACTTATATTTATACCTAAATTAATGTATCATGTCCCTTATTTATTATATGTGTTCCATAAATAAATACACCCGTATGTACTCATATGTGTACATACATCATATTACCATGTTAGTATGCATAGTTATCCATTACATTATTAAGTGCGGCAGCGCCTCAAAGACATGACAACAATGTACTTCCCAGCCTTGGGGCATCAAACTGTAGGCTTGTATTATCATTCGTCACCAAAGGGCCTTCCTCAATAGAACTGAAGTTAATTTCAAGATTGTGCTTCCTTCTCAACCTCGCAAGATTACCCCCAACATAGCACAGTGAGTATTTTGTGAGACGCGAGTGCTTTTAAAAGTTTTCAAGCAGCACAAAACTACGAT
>NC_090747.1:1295516-1303016 GCF_036898095.1 Palaemon carinicauda | reverse complement strand
AGGGCAGTGTACGGTAACACGGGATCCTGTTCATACACTAGAAATAAAGGCAAGACTCTTAACAAGGACTATATGCAACGTTCAGGGCTAGATGAGCCGTAGGGAGCAAGGCTTGCAAGTGACGAGGATCATTGGCCACTAAGTAACATGAAATTCACACCACTTCCTTATATAAGATTCCAATAAGCCATCAGCTGAAGGTCTATATCCAGTTACCGAAGAGTTTTTTTTTTTTTTTTTTTTTTTTTTTTTTTTTTTTTTTTTTTTTTTTTTTAAGTCGGCTACAAATTTCACTGCTTTATTTATAAAATCGAGACCGTTATCATTTATCAAAATTTTCGGGTGAACATACCTAGTTATGAAAGCGCAGAGCGCAATGAATAATGAATTTTCTGATCCATCCATCATTGTGTATGTATGAGTGTAACAAGAAGATGCATCCACAATTACACATATATGAATTTGTGTGATACCAGTAGGAAATGATCCTACCACATCCATGTACACCCTATGACTTTTAGCAGGAGTCACACGGTTTCCGGTAAAAAGTTTATGTTCCTTGAAACAGTTACAAGCATGACAAAATTTTATTTACTTTTCTATAGATTTTTTTTTTATTCCTAACCAAAAGTATTATCATGCTCTACTCAATATTCTATCAATCCCCTAATGCCCTGCTTACGAACTTGCGTGTACATTATCTTATCACTCTCTATAAAAAAAAAAAAAACCTACGAGGCACATACAGATAGGATGGGTAACTGTTTGACTCTTCTAATCACAGCTTTCTGTCCCAACTGCTTAGGTCAATGTGCCTCTCCATCACCAGGGCACTCATTCTGAACATACCCGGCCTTGCCCTGTGTCACCCACATACATTCATATCGACCATTCCTCCCCCTACCCCACCCTATTCCTCTCTCTCTCTCTCTCTCTCTCTCTCTCTCTCTCTCTCTCTCTCTCTCTCTCTCTCTCTCTCTCACTAACATTATCTCTCGTGCAGTTCTCATTTCCCGATTGCTCCTTACCTGAATACATATACGTTTTCTATTTTGATTGGGTAATTCAGCAAATTGAGGTTTGTTCCTTACTGATCTTTTGTTGCATAGTAGTTACTCATATTACTGCAACTCTACTGTAGAGATGGTATCGGCTACTTTATTAGCTTTACCTTCTATTTGGGTAAACAAATTTATATTAAACTCCAGCAATCTTTCAATCTACCTCACTTGTCTGGATGGCAAGTTTCCTTTGTAAAATAAATCACTTAATGTTCGATGATCAGTTTGTAACTCAATCGGCTGACGTAATAGAAAGTACAAACGCTTTTCCAGATCACAAAAAATAGGCAAATGCCTCCTAAAGGAAGTCACTATAATTCTTTTTTGCCCCCTTTGAAGATCTAGGAGTAGATGAACGGAATGCTCTTTACGCTCCTCATCTCGTTGAGACATTTTGCCACCAATAACTACGCTACTCACATCTGATGTTACTATAAACTGATAATCAAATCTAGGGTATGTGAGAAACTCTTCACTAGGTAAGGCAGCTTTCAAATGGTTAATGACAATTTCTCTCTCTCTCTCTCTCTCTCTCTCTCTCTCTCTCTCTCTCTCTCTCTCTCTCTCTCTCTCTCTCTCTCTCTCTTACATATCCTATAACTCTATCTATCTGGTAGTTCTGATTTCCTGAGTGCTTCTTGCCTGAATTCATATCGCATTTTCTATTTTCATTGGGTAACTCAAAAAATTTTTTTTCTGTTTTTTTAATAGTATTTTGTTGCCTAGTAGTTACATCTATTACTGCACCTCTAGAGAGGGCATCGGCTACTTTATTAGTTTGACTTTCTAAGTGGTAAATACATTTTTATTAAACTCTAGCAATCTTTCAATGCACCTCACTTGTCTAGGTGTCAAGTATCCTTTACAAAATAAATCCCGTAATAGACGAAGATTAAAAGCCAATGCCTCTCGGTCGAAGGCTCTGTAATTCTTTGTTGCCCCTTTAAAAGATCTGGGATAAAAACGTACGCCTCGTTCTTTAACCTTGTTGAGAAATTATGCCACCAATAGCTACGCTACTCGCATCTGATGTCACTAAAGATGGGCGATCAAATCTAGGATATACGAGAAGCTCACAGCTTTCAATTGGTTAAATGCCCTATCTTTTCCCATTCACCAATTTATTACTTATAAATATACGGTAATACATGGTGAGGACAAGAAAACCTATCTACTTCCTTAGGGGTATGCAGCCTGAGGAAATCTTTATTAGCTTCTACATTATTCGGACCAGGTTTGATACTTCCTGGGATTATTATATCACTAAGAATTTAACCTGTTTACGAAAAAAAATTGTATCCTACTTTAATGAATTTATCGTCATACAATTATGGTGCCATGAGTCATAGACTTTATGAATATTGTTATTAGGATCTGCCGTTTTCCCTATAATTATGATATATTCCAGATAAACAAGAACTTTTAAGCCAATTATGAGAGACAATACTGTCATCATTACATTAGAAAAAAGATTGGGAGCATTTTAACCCTAAAAAGAAAAAATTTAACTGAAATTGTTTGTCATTGGATAATTATTGCATCTAGCATTCACTGTCTTCCTTGAATGAGTATTTGCTACCGTCCAGATTTTAAATTGATAGTTGTAAAATATTTACAAAGACGTACCATAACGTACCTTTATGAGTAATTCTTTGATCGAGGTCAGTGGAAATGCATTATCCGTGGTAACTGCATTCAACTACCTATAATCAACACACAATTTTACCGAGCCATCCATTTTCCTGAATGCTACAATTGCAGAAGCCTAGTGGGATCTACTCTCTATGATAATCCTTTGTTCCTTTAGTGTACTACTCTTGTTTACTTTTTTATCTCTCCTTGGAAAACAATGGGTACTTTACGAGGCTTTGACCTGATTGGCTCCACCTGTCCTATTTCAAAGCTAAAGAGAAATCAATCAATCCTCCAGGGGGACTTGTTTCCAACTGCAATTACATCTGGTTAACAATTAGCAATGCTAATAATTAGTAGCTGATATTCTGGTGGACATTGTTTTCGGGCTTGCCTAATCAAGTTCTGAGTGCATTCATATGTGCAGGCTGGAGTTACATCTCCTAAGATACTATCACTAGTAATTTCACAAGACTCCAATTCACACAGAATTATTAACTGAACATTTCTTATTTGTCAAACTAGCCTTTGTAATTTCAGCTATGTTCCTTTTGTTTATCACAAGCCTTCTAAGACCATGTATTCCCATTTTTTTCATGTGCTTTAATGACGACCTTTGTTCCCTCTTAGGTCACTAGTATGCTTGTAAGATCTGGGAAAGCAATATTTCTCCTTTTTTCGGGTATAACTGTCCCCTTGCCCACTTGTATCTCCCTTCCTATAGAAGGACTTCTCTCTTATGACTTTCTCTTGGCAGAATGCAGCTTCCTCCCATAACTGTTACTCTACCTCTTTCCCTGCAAATGTATATATTGATATTCATAATAAATTGAAGGCCAAGCATACTCAGAATACCTGGAATTCCTAAAGTAGGTAAGATAAGAAATATAAGGAGCTTCCTTGTTCAAGTAGCGAATCACTTGTTCTTGTGTCAATCAGTGCTCAAATCTTATTATCCAGATGATCTATCCTAATCGTTACGATTCTAAACCGTCACATTTGATCCTGAGATAGGTGCCACGGGCTAGCACCCTCACATGAAATAGTTTAGCCTCCCGCTGCTGTCTGTATTGCCATGGAGGTGATGTTGGGGGTACCAAGGGATGTGCCACTGCCTACATACCCGTTGGCCCCTGCTTCATCGTACTGGGGATGCTTGTACTCGCTGCTTCGGCGACTGCTGATGCTGTCATGTGGGGGGCATTGGTCTCCCTCATCTCACTCTTCCTCTGCCTTCTATTCCTCGGAAATTGGGCGAGGGTTGATATACCACAGCCCTCATGCTCTCGCCGTTTTTTATTGGGCACTATTGAAATAGATAACAGTGGGCTATAAATGTATAACAGTTGGGAGATCCCTGGGTGAGTCACTCAACACATTGGTGCTTCTCTCCCCACACATTGCCGTAGCCTTCCCTATCCTGGATTGGGGGATGGTGGTGACGTCTTGTTACATATGTTGATCTTATGATTGCCACCTGTTTGGAATCGTGAGGATTAGTCTTCATCACGTTTTCTTCTGTCAATATATATTGTATGTTTTGTATTGCCATCACTACACATCTGCTAATGATTGATTGTCGTTGGACAAATAGCCACAAAGAAACGGGTTTACTAATCTGCGAATGTGCTTACAGGCTATCACTTTCTTATAAAAAACCTATCGTAATTTCTTAAAATACTTGTTGCAAAACTTAGAACTAACTCATCGCTCAAGTTATTGGTTGATAATTTTCTTTCATGTCACCTTTTCTTGCATTGGGCAAGCTGGATCTTTTCAATTAAACGTTGATTTATTCCCGTATAAGATCATAAACTTTCTTATGGCCAATACGTCACCTCCATTGCTGGAGCGTCTTTGAGTAACCTAATTACTTGTATTGCAGTTTATCTTTCTGAACACTGATATGTGGCTACGTCTAAGTTTCTTAAAAACGCTTTGATCGATTGAAACCTCCTTTTATGCTGTTGATCGGCCAAAGGCTTAACATTTGCCTGAACATTTTTTAACTCCAACAATTTTAGTATCTTAACTCGTCAGTGAATGTGTGCATGTGCATATATTTGTGTGCATCTGAACTTCTTTCATGTGCGTCTGAGAAACTTTAGCTGCGTGCTGCACTTCTTCCCATTAAACTAATATTATATTTATCAAGTTGTTTAGGTTTTCTCGTCCGGCGCTCGTTGTTTTCGTGTATATTCTTCTTCGGCGCCAATGAAACCTACTGCTCCATCATTTCCATCTCCTGCAACAGCAATGCCTGTGTGTTAAACCTCGTATTCTTAGGAAACTTGAACTTTTTCTTTACTGGATTAAAGTAAAACTTTATATTCTTTCACCAAGCATCAATTAGTGCCATGTCAACGGATGATAAGACATCGGAACATATGGTTTTTCACTTTATTAGAAATGGGTCGTGAATACACTTGCACGGCAAGAAACTCTCAAACGAGTACCTATTGTTCTTTTGAGGGTTGGAGTGATACTGAAATTCATTATAAGCAAGAATTTTTATTTCCATATACTGAATCCACTAATTTTTTTGGAAACCTCCTTTGCAATGGAAAAATGTCATTCATGCGACTCAAGACACCTCACTTATGGAAGAGTCCAATGATCTCGCTCGATGATTTATAACTGTTATGATACTTTTAAAAGGCCAGTGATCACCTTTTATGAAACTAGCATATAATATAGGCTTACATGGTATGTCACTGGAATCTCCGGTTTTTGGGCTCGGATTCGATTCACTGGCCGGCCAGAAGCTGTTATCATTGAAGTTTTTTTCAACCTTGGGTCTCTGATCCCGAGGTAGAGAGAATCCCGATATCAAGTGGTATATATGGCTCAAATGAATAAGTATAAGTTTCCAGAAATTATCAAAGACACATACACACACACACACACACACACACACACACACACACACACACATATATATATATATATATATATATATATATATATATATATATATATATATATATATATATATATATATATATATATATATGTATATATATATATATATATATATATATATATATATATATATATATATATATATATATATATATATATATATATATATATATATATATATATATATATATATATATATATATATATATATATATATATATATATATATATATATAGGTATAAACTATTATTTCCAAATCAGAGATATAACAAACACGCCATCTTGTGAGAAAAGAAGAAAAATGACACTTTCTGGTCACGCAATTTGATGTCAGTCACTCAACACCAAGACTGTAAGAAGAAACTAGTCAGTGTTGCTCTGGTTGGTAATTGAGTCATAACGTACATAGGTGGCTCTCTATAGGCACCTCGAAAAACTTCCCTTAGTCTTGTAACTTTCCATTATTTTCTCCTTGCCATCCACAGATGATTCAAATAAAAATTCAAACCATCTTTAGTCAACATACAAATTCCTTTTTACTTCATGTCTCTTTCAAAATCATCATGTACAATATGATGAAATAACAATTTAGGAACAATTACGAGGAACTTAAACCAATCATTTGAAATCCTTTATTTTCATGAACTCGTTGTTCCCTAACATTCACGATCGTCTATATAGTAATGCTTAGGATAATGTTTGTGAAATATTTGTAAAATGTATTACCTTGAACTAGAATAATATATTATACATTTTTCAATAATTGCTTTTCTCTCTCTCTCTCTCTCTCTCTCTCTCTCTCTCTCTCTCTCTCTCTCTCTCTCTCTCTCTCTCTCTCTCTCTTATTTTATTCAAAATATGGTTTCGATAAAACCAAAATGCAATACTAATGTTTGGAGACTAATAGTATGAATAGAATCTGAAAAAAAAAAAAAAAAAAAAATATTAAAGCTCAGACGGTTGTAGGACTCATTTTACAAAACAGAAGCAAACGGATGGATAGACAGTATATCCTCATCATCATCAGCCTATACTAGGACACTGCAGAATTACGGAAAAGGGAAATGATCATCAACTTACGTCTCTTTGTGGTCTTTCTATGCCAATCAGATATCGCAAACCTTTTTATTTCGTCAATCCAACGTCTTCTCATCCTTCCACTGATTCTTTCGCAAACTCTTGGTTTCCATACTGTTATTCCACCGTATACCTGGCATCATCATTATATGTCCTACCCATGTCCAATTATTGTTCTTACATGTTGTTAAAATATCTTTTACTTTACTTTACTCACGTATCCACGTTGCCCTTTTTTTATATCATTTTTTTTCTGGGTGTTTGTTCTTCCCATCATTATAATTTCCATAACTCTTTGAGCTCTAACTAGCTTATGATCTATCGCATTAGGAAGGCTCCAAGTTTCTAATGCACAAATAGAAACTGGTAAGACCATCTTATTAAATATTTTGCTTTTTGAAGAAATGGGCAATTTACTTTATAATCTCATTATGATTACCAGAAGCTCTCCATCCCATGCCTCTCATTCTTTAGATTTTCGTCTCTTGTCCTGGGGAAGCACTGTCCGTCCTAAGTGCATATATTCATCAACAATATGTAGAGGTTCGAATATAACTCTTATTTGGTTTCTCTGCATTCCCATTGATCATTATCTTAGAATTACTTATATCCATTTTCAGTCATACATTTCTGATTTGTTTATTCAAATCTTTTATCATCTTTTGCAATTTCTCCCTTGATTCACTCAACACAACTAAGTCATCTGCCAATCTTAAGCTTTTTAGGTATTCCTTATTAATATTAATTCCTGCATCATCATCATAATATTAATAATAATAATAATAATAATAATAATATAATAATAAT
>NC_090747.1:1288016-1290516 GCF_036898095.1 Palaemon carinicauda | reverse complement strand
GTCACCGGGCCTATTTCCACATGGCTTTGTGGTCAATAGCATCACGGTTCCTTCCTGGCGGCGATTGAGCTTCTTGAAGGCAACGATTTGGGCTTCTTTAGGATGGCGATTTGGGCTTCACGAGGGTGGTGATTTAGGCTTCTTGAGGCTGGCGATTTGGGCTTCTTGAGGTGGCGATTTGAGCTTCTGTGCTACGCAAGAGCCATTTAAAGGGACCCCTGACACTTCCAGATCCTTATAGGATGATGGCCTGGCCGATCAGTGTTAGGGAGTAGAGAAGGCGGCGAGGTAGGCATCTTCTATTTGGTGAATTCAGGCTTCTTTCGTGTGTTTATTTTTCACGTGGGCACAGTTTAATTTTTTTTCTTTTTGCACTGATAGTTTATTTAGTTTTTTTTATTTATTCTGCTCCAATTTTCAAGGGCTCTGTGAGTTTTCCTTACTGGTCTAGTTTGATATGGTTCGGACCGGATCCCATAAAGTTGTGGTGGAAATGCTCCCAGAACCACTTCTCTTATGAACTGGCACTGAGGGCTATAGAAAGGAGGGTAAAGTTTTACACCCCAATCGAAAGGGAGACACTAAATACATCGGTCCCTGAATCACTGAGTACATTCTGACATGTACACCCATGTGCCTTTGACTTCAAATATTCACTGTTATTTTAAAAGAGTATTGTCGAAGAAACATTCTCTAAATAACTGAGGAGATGTCGGTAATGGAGGGAAATTTCACTTGTAGGGTTTTGAGATCAGAATTTCATTCTTTCCTTAGGACAGAAATACGCAGTGATTTACACATTGAGATAGATCTTAGTAAACAAAGTTTAAAAAATACAAAGACAGCGAATACTATACACAAGTTACTCAATGAAAAGTTTTTGACAAAATAAAATTTGGAGTGTGCTACCCACCTCCACACACATGAAATTGACTGGCTGCTATTTTCTTGGGCAAAGGTGCTTCTCTTCTATGGGTCAAGCGGCCTCTCCCGAAAAAGCGAGTTTATCTTAGTAACCGTTGTTGAGGTCTGTCTACGGCTTGGATGTGGCAGACATTCTCGATGGTGGGGTCTTCTATTCGCATTTTGGCAGCTTGAGGCTGGGATGTAAAAACATGGATGCATTTAATGACCACAGTGAATAAAATGGCATCCTGTCTGGAATGAGTGAACATAAATTGGTAGAAATATGAAGAAAGGGTGGTTCTAAGATTCAGAGCTACACGATCAGAAATATTCGGTTGAGGAAATACAGATGTGAAAGGAATGTCTATCCGTTTTCAAATCAAGAAAACATTAATGCAGGTCTAAAATATCTCTAATTGAGGACAGGTTATAAGTCTTTACTAACCTGTGATGGAATGGGTTCAGGGTAATAAAAAAAAAGGATAATCTGGATCAAAGAATTTCGCTCCTATCTAGAATTTAATTGCAGCATTAGCGGGTGGTCCAAGTACATGAGCGACTATACTATAGAGTAGGGGATTAGTCAAACGGGTTTTCAGGTTCAAATGGCATATGCCAGAGGAAGAATACCTGGCCAGGGTAAGAATAGTTTGAGGGAAAAACTGTCACTTTATGAATCAGTGGGACACACGCTAAGGCATATTAAACTTCTTAGGGATTCCAAGGGCAGGGAGTCATATGAAGAAACAATCTATATGAACGTGGAGCTTTGATTAATCTGACAATTAGCAATACGAATATTGATAGCAACATTCATAAAGAGAGAGAGGGATTGAAAAGTATTCATTTTGATACTAAACACAGTATATGCGACCAAAGATTATTGACATGCACTCGTTAATAGTTATAATGATTAATATCATAATTTTATTAGTAGCATACTGTACTTATCATAAGGTTAGTAAAACATGATTAAGCATTCAAGGTTAACTAATTCAATACTAATCATGAGAGATTTGTTCGGAATCTCTGAAGGATTTCGATCAGTATGGATCCGTAGAGATTGTAAAAGCCACAGAGGAAGGAAGAAAAGGCCATGAATTGACAAACTAAGAAGTTTGGAGTTTTATTATTAATATATCCCTACCTGTTCTTCCTCAGGCAATTAAAATCTAGTCTATATTTCCTCTCTTGTCCCCATGTCATGAATTATTTCTTACCCTACGTATCCCATGAATTTCTCTCCCAACTAACATCAAGTTCATTAGCATGAAATACCAATTGCGAACTATCAACAACGAATTAAACAGAGCGCTTGAAATCCTGCATGTCGGAGGTCGAATCTGTTTCCAATTCGATGCATTTACTTGGTTGTTGAATCAATACAATTAGTAATATTCTTACTATAAGACGATATTTATACGTTTATGTTCATGAATTTCATTGTTACTTTATTTCTGTATTTTTCGTAGCAATAGATAATAGGATACAATATCTTAAATATTGAATCGATACATTACTATAAAAATATCCGTTCCATTTACATTCTCTCTCTCTCTCTCTCTCTCTCTCTCTCTCTCTCTCTCTCTCTCTC
>NC_090747.1:1280516-1283016 GCF_036898095.1 Palaemon carinicauda | reverse complement strand
CTACCTCGGGATCAGAGACCCAGTGGGGAATCAACTTCACGATAATAACTTCTGATAGGCCAGGGGATCGAACCCAGGACCAAGAATCTGAGGTTCCAGTGTGATTGCAACCTCAGTTTCTTGGGCCCAGGTTCAATTCCTGGCCGACCAGAAGCTATTATCGTAAAGTTGATTACTCACTGGGTCTCTGATCCCGAGGTAGAGTAAGAATCCAGATATTAAGAGATATATAGGATTTATATGAATATATCCATACCCACACACACACACACACACACACACACACATATATATATATATATATATATATATATATATATATATATATATATATATATATATATATATATGTTTTTTCAAAAAGGCCCATAAAAGAAACACAGGAAATATGAATAAATCACACTATATTTTGGTCAATAAACATCGACCCTCTTCAGGATGTAAGGTAAAAGTGAGAATTACAGTGGAGAGTGACGGTTTATATATGAAAGCAAAAGGGTGTGTTCAATTGTTCTATAGTTGTTATAATTGCTGGAAGGATTAGCCAAATTTAATTACATTCAGGTGCGTGTTCTTATTGTTGAGCCGCTTGGAGGAAGTCTTGACCTCTGATGCATGTCTGGTGGTCGGTCTCCGTGGATTATCTTCTTAATGATAGGGTTGAGAAGAGTATTGTCCACTGTGTCAGCTTTCCATTGGCCCCCACATAGGTTCATTGTGTTTGATTGATTTATGATGGCTGATTCCAGGATTTTCCTTCTGTACGGACAGGTACTCTTAAAAAGCAAAGACGACTCACTCCAGTTAATCTGGTGCCCTAAATCCCTAAGGTGAATGAAAATCCCCGAGTTTTCATACCCATATCTAACAGATCTTTTGTGTTCGGATAATCTTGGAGATAGCGAACGGCCAGTTTGCCCAACGTACACTTTTTCACAATCCCTACATGGTACTTTATAAACGCCGGATTCTATCTCTCTTTTATTTTGATAAACATTAATAAGGGCGCTTCCTATGGTCTTTGGATATGAAAAAAAAAAGGGGTTCTCAGTTTTGATATGATTTGTTATATTTTTAATACCTTCTATATATGGGAGTTTTATCTTATTTTTAAAATCTCTTTGGTTAGTAACATCATGATCTTTATAATATATCGTGTTGGCTTTGTTGATGGCCTTTTCTATGACATACGTCGGGTAGAATAGCTGGGCGAGTTGTTTACGGATGATTTCAAATTCTTTATTCAGGTAGGCTGGGGAACAGATTCTCAAACCTCTAAGAAATAGATTGCAAGCTACTCCAATTTTTACAGAAATGTCGTGATAACTAAAGAAATGAATGTAGGAAATAGAGAAAGTTGGTTTTCTATACACAGTGAAATTATACCCCGTCGATTCCCTTATAATTAGTATGTCCAAAAAAGCTAATTTTCCATCTTTTTCCCATTCAGTTTTAAATTTTATGCTAGGGACTAGGGAATTTAGATTATTGAAAAATATATTGAAATCTCCCCAGCTATCATCCCAATATGTGAAAATGTCATCAACATAGCGTTGCCAAACCATGTTCGTAGGTTTAATTGTTGTTAAAATTTCTGTTTCAAAGTATTCCATGTAGAGGTTAGCTAAAATTGGAGATAACGGGCTGCCCATACTACAACCAAATTTCTGTTTGTAAAAATTTCCATTGAAAGAGAAAACGTTATTTGACACGCTTAGTTTAATTAACTTAATTGTTTTTTCAATACCGAGGGGGAAGTGATCTTCGTAAGGGATTAATTTTTCCCTCAAGAAACCTAATACGTCGTTGATCGGGACCTTTGTAAATAGGGATTCTACGTCAAGACTCAAGAGTTTTACATTGTTTACCGGGATATTTAATCTATTGAATTTCTGGATGAAGTCCTCTGCATGCTTAATATGAGCTGAAGAAAAGCTCCCTAGAAAGGGAGACAGCAAGTCTGCTAACCATTTTGATATATTATATATAAATGACCCTTTACATGAGACGATTGGGCGTAAGGGAATACCGTCCTTATGAGTTTTTGGGAGCCCGTAAAAATATGGCAACGAAGGGTTCATGACTTTGAATTTTTCTAAGACCTCGATGTCTTTTATTATTTCCGATTTTTCTTACGGATTTGAAAAACTCCGGAGCAACAGAGTTACGGGGATCTTTTGTTAGCTTTTCATATGTAGTGTCATCGTTTAAGAGTTGTTGAACTTTGTTGACATACGTCTCTTTATCAAGAATGACTATTTTTCCGTCTTTATCCGATTTTGTGATGATGATATTATCGGTTTTGTTTAATGAAAAAATTGCATTATGAAACCTTCTGGGAAGCGGATTTTTACTGTTACTTTGTTCTAATGCCTTTAACAAGATTCCTTTTAGGCAAGTTTCATCTTTTTCAAAATTGTTTTTAGAGAAATGTTTATCGAAGGCCACCACATAATCAAAATGACTTTCCCGTCCGGGTTTCATAGCAAAAGAGATACCT
>NC_090747.1:1273016-1275516 GCF_036898095.1 Palaemon carinicauda | reverse complement strand
CTACGGCCCGAGGGCCGCATGCGGCCCTCCAATGGAATTCATGCGGCCCTCCAAATATTGGATATTTAATGTCCAAAAGGATTTTATAACCAGTATTTTAAAATTGGAATGTAAGTAATCGGAAATTTGTTCTCGCTCACTCTATTTCTTTCCCTGCCCTTTTGTTACGGACAAAAGGGCTATTCTCTTGCCTGACCTCTTCTTTATCTCTTTCTCTCTGCTTTTTTATCTCTGTCTCTCTATCTTGCATTTTTTCTCTATTTTATTTGCATCCTTTCTCACTCATTATTTTTTTTCAACCAGACGGAAATAGATTTTTTCATGATTTTAATTTTCTTATTCTATTTTATTTATTCATTTTTTAATCTATAATTGGCCATCGTTGAATAAAGATGCATTTCGGCATCTGGGATGGGCGTATGCGTGAGTGAAGCGTGTATCGGACACGTTTGCTACCAGTGGCCAGTGGGATTAAATCTCGATAGTATACAAAACGTTTTGGTCACGTTGTAACTTTGTTACCGCGCCAACGAGTTTATTGCCTTATATTCAATCATTTCAGTGTCCTGGCAGATTCCAGAGAAAGAAGACGTTGGACATTTAATTTCAGCACAGCTTTTACTATCTTTCAAACTTTACCCAAAATGAGTGATTCGAAGCCTTCTAAAAAACAAAAAATTGAAGACGAATGCAGAGTATTTAACAAAGAGTGGACTGAAAGGTATTTCTTTACTGACGTCGGAGTTAAAGCTGTATGTTTGATTTGTCATGATACAGTTGCTGTTTTCAAGGAATACAATTTGAAACGGCACTTTCAAACCAAGCACACCAACTTTGGAAGCAATTTATCAAAGCAAGAACTGCAAAAGAAGGCAACTGATCTGATGAAAAGTTTGAAGAAACAACAAAATGTGTTTGAAAAAACTTCATCTTTACAAAGGAATGCAACAAAGGCAAGTTTTGTATTGGCAAAAAAAAATTGCAAAACAAAATAAGTCGTTTGCAGAAGCAGAATTTATTAAAGATTGCATGGTTGATGCTGTCAGTGTTGTGTGTCCTGAAGTCATATCTAAAGTGGAAGCCATATCTCTGTCACGAAGAGCTATTGTTCGTCGCATAGATGCAATTGCAATGAATATTCAAGATCAGGTGTTAACAGCCAGTGTTAGTTTTCAGTGGTTTTCTATTGCTTTAGATGAGAGTAATGATATTCAGGATACTGCCCAGGTACTCATTTATATCAGAGGAATTGACGAAAACTTCGAAATTACAGAGGAATTGTTATCTATGGAGTCTCTCAAAGACACTGTTACTGGAAAAGATTTATACAATAGTGTCATTAACAGTCTAATGAGGTCTAGATTAAGCCTGGATAAATTGGCAAGTATTACAACTGATGGTGCTCCTTCACTCATAGGTAAACACTGTGGCCTTGTGACCTTGATGAATGATAAAATCAAAGAAGATTTTCCATCGCACAGTGTGTTGTCTTTTCACTGCATCATACATCAAGAAAGCCTCTGAAGATCATCTTTTAAACTCAAACACGTTATGGATCCAGTGGTGCGTGCAGTGAACTTAATAAGAGCACGGGGACTGAATCACAGCCAATTCCGAAGCTTCTTGGAAGACATCGAGGCTGATTTTACTGATGTGCTGTACCACACAAATATCCGATGGTTAAGTATGGGGAAAGTATTGAAGAGGATGTGGAACGTTAAAGAAGAGGTTGTCTTGTTTTTAATATGAAAGACATCTCTTGTGACTTTTCAAGGGAAATAGAGTGTGACGAATGGGTTTGTGATCTTGCATTTGCTGTGGACATTATGCAAAAGCTGAATGAGTTAAACACAAAACTACAAGGCAAAGGTTTATTTGCACATGAATTGTATGTGGAAGTGAAAGCATTGCAATTGAAACTTCAACTTTTTTCCAAGCAGCTTAAAGAGCAAAACTTTGTTCATTTTCCTCTGTTGAAAACACGAACTGTTACACAAGCACTATCAGACAAATACAGTTACCAGTTGACGGATCTAAGAGATGAATTTATCAGAAGATTTGCCGATTTCAAGGCAATTGAAGGGCAGTTTGATTTGCTCAGCTCACCTTTTGCCTGTGACGTTGAAACAGCTGCTGAAGAACTGCAGGTAGAACTGATTGATTTGCAAGCCGACAACTCCTTAAAGAGGCTCTTTGAAAATAAACCACTGGTCGAGTTTTGTGCATCTCTGCACTCAGAAAAGGTTATAAATCTGAAAAATTTTACAAGAAAGTTTTTTGTGATATTTGCATCAACTTACATATGTAAGCAGACTTTTTCTATATTGAAAGTTAACAAGTCAAAGAACAGGTCACTTCTCACAGACTTGAATCTTCAGTCAGTGTTAAGAATCAGTACAAGCAACTTGACACCTAATTTCAACAAACTGGTAAATGATTGCAGTCAATTGCATCATTCTCACTGAGTCATTTTGATACTTCTGTTGCTCAGTTGCTGAGC
>NC_090747.1:1248016-1268016 GCF_036898095.1 Palaemon carinicauda | reverse complement strand
TTATTTTTCCTGTTGTGGCCCCTGGGCTTATAGCATCTTGATTTTCCAACTAGGGTTGCTGTTTAGCAAGTAATAATAATAATAATGATAATGACTCAGATAGTAAGAAGCCACAAAACACAGGTCATCGACAAAAGATCAATGCATTGGTCTGTCTGTTTTGAGAAAAGTCTAGTAGTCCAACTGAGCCTTTGCATGGAGCAATGATGGATCGAGCAAGCCACAGTGTCAAACTGTTTGCAATAAAACTTCTAGACGGACGTTTATTGGGAAATGGATCATCTGCTAATCTGGTCACAAGTGAGGCGAATTACCACAAAAAAACATCTGAATCAACATACATCTCATAAGATGTAAAGAGCCAAAGCTTTTATGCACGTGCTTCATTGTTGACAGTATTACTGAAAATCATGGTCAAAATACATCACCCGTATTCAGGCTAAGTGATCTGGGGAAACTGTACAGTGATAGAATTTGACTAAATTAAAGAATCGCATGATGGTAAATTTTCCAGAACTGAAAGCATTTCGAGAAAAATTTGACATTTTCTTGATCAGTAATGAAGATATTGGCATTGCTTTGCCTAAAGTATATAAACATGAGGCTGACAATGATGCTCTAATTCTATTTCCTGCACATTTGTATATAGCTTGCCAAGTGCGTGATGGGAATTTGGAAGAGATTTTTTAGGTATGAAAACCAGAATTGTGCTCCTTCATCTGATGCGTTCCAGATCCAATTTGGATCAAAATGTGGTATAATCCACTGCTTTGAGAAATTGGTGAAAGATCTGCAAGAAAACAACTACAATGCTGAAGTTGTGTGTGAGATAATCCAGCTGTTGTGGACATTGCTGCAAAAGGTGCTTGGAGATGACATCCAATGAGAGTTTGAAAGTCTGAAGGAAATCAGCTCACAGCAAGGGCTGCTGAACATTGGCTAACAAACACAGTCAATGGAATTTTCAACCTTGGAAGGATAAATCCATCATTCTCACTCCACTAATCTTGAGTTCTCTTCCATTTGCGGTGATGAGTATAGGTCCTTTTTACCTTCGACAGGAGGCGTGAATAGACGAATGTGGAATGAATGATCTGCAGGTGCCAGTGTCCGCTAGGATTTTCATTCCCGAAATGTCATCCCTTATGAAAAAGGACACTAGCGGGTTAACACTATTGACCGACCCTTGTAGATGCTGGTACCAACGATTTGGCCCTCTAGCTCACTTACTTGGGTAGAAGGTGTAGATATAGAAAATGTGAGACCATTACATTAACTTACATTAACTTATATTTATACCTAAATTAATGTATCATGTCCCTTATTTATTATATGTGTTCCATAAATAAATACACCCGTATGTACTCATATGTGTACATACATCATATTACCATGTTAGTATGCATAGTTATCCATTACATTATTAAGTGCGGCAGCGCCTCAAAGACATGACAACAATGTACTTCCCAGCCTTGGGGCATCAAACTGTAGGCTTGTATTATCATTCGTCACCAAAGGGCCTTCCTCAATAGAACTGAAGTTAATTTCAAGATTGTGCTTCCTTCTCAACCTCGCAAGATTACCCCCAACATAGCACAGTGAGTATTTTGTGAGACGCGAGTGCTTTTAAAAGTTTTCAAGCAGCACAAAACTACGATTACAGCCGCTATTACCTTCTTCGTGGATCTCCATGGATTTATTTTGCAGTTCATGTGTGTTTAAGTGTGGTGTTTGTTGCCAATAGTGACTTATGAGTGGACCCTTTTAGTGCTGTGTGCCTAAGTGACTGATAAGTGGCCTCCTCTTGTGCTGTGTCCCGTAATTAAGTACCATAACAGGGTTTAGCATATAATCTAACTAGACCGGCACATTGACATCTACCCACTTCAAAAGCTTCTAGGCAACCGATGTAACTGAGGGGACTACTGTTCATCGAACAGACTCCTCCCCGCCTTACCTGTACTGTACCTCTACACTTAGCAATATGTGCACATATTCGTAAGAATTATATAATTTATGAATATTTAAAAAAAAGGGAACTTTTATTTCTTACATATTCGTTCTTGATGTGTTGATGTAACTATTTTTGTTTTTTATAATAAACTATGTCTGAATCATAATTTCATGAGGAATCCTTGCCTGATTTGATGGAGATTCCACCCAAGATTAATTACCCAGCGCACCCGTATTGGGGAAGGTACAAAAATCTGGTAGCTCACTACCTATTAATCGGAAAAGAAAGAGACCTCCATCTCTCTTGCCCCTTTCCATGAGAAATATCAAAATCAAGACGTCAAATAAATATAATGCTTTGTCTGTTGATTTTTCTGATTATTTGGAAGTCAATTTCAATAAATTAGAAATTCAAGTTGAGGTCCACCATACCCCTCAACAATTAGATTAAAAAGACAAAACATAAATCATAAATGCAAAACCTAATCCATCAAGACCATCTTTAATAAAACCACCTGGAAATAGTGTTAGATCAAAAGCTGCAAATAGGAAGACTCCATCCAAGGGGTCTATAAAAATATAAACCATAGCTTTATCCTCCATTTTGCAATGAATGGTCAGGGTTTACCGGCCAAATATGAAGAACTTAAGCCCCTTATTCATGAGCATTCCCCCATAATTTTATGTCAACAGAAGAGCAAACTTGATGATAATACTCCTTGTCCTCGCGAATATATAAGTTATAGGACACCATGTGATCACCAAGTGGGGAGCCATCGTGTAAGTCTCATATACGTTCGTTGAGATGTTCCCCAAATATCTTTGTCTATTAGTACACCTCTGCAGCAGTGGTTGTACAGATTGATATAGGGAGAAAATATATTTGTTCTCTGTACTTGCCTCTAAATGGTAACCTTTTGTTTAAAAACTTAGTAGAGGTGATTCAACAATTTCCTCAACCTTTCCTTTTACTTGGAGATTTGAATGGTAGACATCCTTTGTGGGGTGATGTTTTAGCAAACATGAGGGGAAATATTTTATTATCAATTGTGGAAAATGAAGATGTGGGATTAATACAGGAGGGTGCACACACTTTCATGAACAGACAGGTACTTGGCATGTATTAACCTATCAATCGTAAGCTCTACTAGCCTTCTCGATTTCTATTGGAGGACATTAGATAATTGGCATACTATTGATCATGCACCGATAATCATAAACACCAACGAAGGTCCACCTTTACAGAAATCACCATGATGGAATCTGGACAAGACGGACTTGGATAAATTTTTGTGAGCTAAGTGAAATTGAGGGCGATGCAGAACCGTTTGAAAACATTGGTGATGCCATTGACTCACTGAATAGAACTCTCCATATAGCAGGGGTCAATTCAATTCCCAAAACGACAGGGTTATTCAAACGCCGTCCAGTCCCCTGGTGGTCTTCAGAACTAAATGACCTGCAAAGAGCCACAAGAAGACCTCTAACACGATTGCGCAGACGCTGTACTGATGAGAATTGAATTAGATACAAGATATGTAGAGCACAGTTCCGTCTTGCCATGAAAGAAGCTAGATGCCAATCATGGGTGTCTTTTGTTTTCTCCATTAACAGTAAAACACCACTATCTTCTGTGTGGAGGAAAGTAAAAAATATAGCTGGTAAATTCCCCCCCAACCCACCACCAGTGTTGAAAGTGAATGGTGATTATGTGACTGGAGCAACTGTGGTTAGCAATGCCCTGACTAGTCGCTTTTCAAATGTATCATGCAAGTGTGTAGCAGCCCCTGGTCACCAGCATAGCAACATTGAAGAAAAGAAAGTTTTAAATTCCACAACAGGAATGGAGGAGTCATACAATTCTCCTATTACTTAAAGTGAATTTGATTTTGCCATTTCCACTTGTAATGATACAGCCCCTGGACCCAAGGGAGTTCCATATCTAATGATAAAAAATGTAACAGTTAATACAAAGTTATTTATTTTAAATATTATTGATGAAATATGTTGAGATCATATTTATCCAAGTGTTTGGGAACTAGCCATTATTTTAGCCTTTTTAAAATCGGGTAAGGATTAGCTTTTAGCAGCAAACTATCGACCAATTGCATTGACATCTTGCATATGTGAGACTAAGGAGAAGGATGGTCGATGCAAGATTAATATGGTACCTGGAAAAGAAAGGAATTTTATCCCCTATTCAAAAAAAAGCACTCGACGACTGATGTGACCTTCGAAGTCAAGATGCCAGAGAATTTCAAATCATTCATTCATTCTTTCATTATATATATACATATATATATATATATATATATATATATATATATATATATATATATATATATATATATATATATATATGTGTGTGTGTGTATATATATATATATATATATATATATATATATATATATATATATATATATATATATATATATATATATATATATATATATATATATATATATATATATATATATATATATATATATATATATATATATACATACATATATATATATATATATATATATATATATATATATATATATATATATATATATATATGTATATATATATATATATATATATATACATATATATATATATATATATATATATATATATATATATATATATATATATATATATATATATATATATATATATATATATATATATATATATATATATATATATATATATATATATATATATATATATATATATATATACACACACACATATATATATATATATATATATATATATATATATATATATATATATATATATATATATATATATATATATATATATATATATATATATATATATATATATATATATATATATATATATATATATATATATATATATATATATATATATGTATATATATATATATATATATATATATATATATATATATATATATATATATATATATATATATATATATATATATATATATATATATATATATATATATATATATATATATATATATATATATATATATATATGTATATATATATATATATATATATATATATATATATATATATATATATATATATATATATATATATATATATATATATATATATATATATATATATATATATATATATATATATATATATATATATATATATATATATATATATATACATATATACATATATTATATATATATATATATATATATATATATATATATATATATATATATATATATATATATATATATATATACGTGTCAGTAGATTATGGGATATTGAAACACGTGAATAAACTTCCACAATGAGATACTCTTTGACGAGTAACTTTTTTTCTTGTAAGAATTCGAGTGATACTAAATTTTTCTATGAGCAAGGGAGGCATTATTGCTCTTTCAATTTGCTGAATCTACTGAATTAATGTAAACCTCCACTGTGATAGAAAGATACTGTCACCTATACGACTTAAGGCACGTCACCTATAAAGAGTCCGATGATCTCACACAACAATTTATAACAGTTATGACGGTCTTAAAAAAGGCAGTGGTCTCACTGTATAAAACTAGCATATAATGTACATCTATGTATTTTCTATGCGATGCTTGGGATACTACTCCATCCGCCATGCACCTCACTCCCGGAGGAGTTGTGCACATGCCTTTCTAGTATATATTTTATATGGAGGGCACTCTATCCGAGATAAGACATATAATATAAAATTTATATAAATGAAACTTACCCAAAAATATAGACATCTTACACCCAATAGAAAAGGAAATATTGAATGTAAAATGTACACAATGAATAAAAAATAATTCGACTCATTTCTTCTTATGACCTTTGTAATTGTAATATAGAATACCAAAAAAGAAAAAAAAATCATATCAACAACGGTATCATAAAAACTCATCAAAAATTTCCCTCTGATTACGAGCAATACTGGCCTGAACTTGCGGGTTACAAGTAAGAATATGCATTCCTACATCCCTCAATTTTACCTATCTTGGTGTACGGCATAATTTCGCACCACAAACCACCATCATGGGTTTGCCATTTTCAAAATCACTAGTATACTTGCATTTGTAACTATCGATCGGTGGTCACTAGCCGTTTTCCGAGAAAATCATTCAGCTTCCATGCCTTTCTCTTATTATAACTCTAATTAGGTTTAAGATATTCAAATCTTCCTATTCTATAGCACTGCCTCACCCTTAGGCTGACCTTTAATCCCGTCGCCTGACGAATCACACCTGACCTCATTAACACATCTCTTTTTTTTACTGTACCACGCTCACTCATCAGTACATGAAATGTTTAACTAGACACAGTAAAACACTTTACTTCACTACCTTAATCATACACGGAAGAACACATCATTATCCTGAAGTTTATCTAGAACATTCAAATGAAGATATTCCTTCTCATCAACTCTGGGAATGTTGCGTTTGCAGGGAAATAAGGGGACCCTCTGACTGACACTTTCAAAAACTACCTCTTCCGGAACCAAATGTATGTGTGCTTGATGTTCAGACACTGCCCCACTAATAATGTTTTCTATCACTACTGTGTTAGATTTAAAATACACAGGACCACACACAAATAATTTTAGTAGTTCATCTTTAAACCGTCTGACATACTCTGAGTTCCGTTTTTCTTTAGCTCTTTTCAAAAACCTTTCAGTGGTGCTTATTACTCTCCTTCAGAGATTTAGTAAATAAACTTGGTATTCCTCATTTGAATAATTTGTCAAGAATTCCAAATTTATCAGGGCAGTGTACGGTAACACGGGATCCTGTTCATACACTAGAAATAAAGGCAAGACTCTTAACAAGGACTATATGCAACGTTCAGGGCTAGATGAGCCGTAGGGAGCAAGGCTTGCAAGTGACGAGGATCATTGGCCACTAAGTAACATGAAATTCACACCACTTCCTTATATAAGATTCCAATAAGCCATCAGCTGAAGGTCTATATCCAGTTACCGAAGAGTTTTTTTTTTTTTTTTTTTTTTTTTTTTTTTTTTTTTTTTTTTTTTTTTTAAGTCGGCTACAAATTTCACTGCTTTATTTATAAAATCGAGACCGTTATCATTTATCAAAATTTTCGGGTGAACATACCTAGTTATGAAAGCGCAGAGCGCAATGAATAATGAATTTTCTGATCCATCCATCATTGTGTATGTATGAGTGTAACAAGAAGATGCATCCACAATTACACATATATGAATTTGTGTGATACCAGTAGGAAATGATCCTACCACATCCATGTACACCCTATGACTTTTAGCAGGAGTCACACGGTTTCCGGTAAAAAGTTTATGTTCCTTGAAACAGTTACAAGCATGACAAAATTTTATTTACTTTTCTATAGATTTTTTTTTATTCCTAACCAAAAGTATTATCATGCTCTACTCAATATTCTATCAATCCCCTAATGCCCTGCTTACGAACTTGCGTGTACATTATCTTATCACTCTCTATAAAAAAAAAAAAAACCTACGAGGCACATACAGATAGGATGGGTAACTGTTTGACTCTTCTAATCACAGCTTTCTGTCCCAACTGCTTAGGTCAATGTGCCTCTCCATCACCAGGGCACTCATTCTGAACATACCCGGCCTTGCCCTGTGTCACCCACATACATTCATATCGACCATTCCTCCCCCTACCCCACCCTATTCCTCTCTCTCTCTCTCTCTCTCTCTCTCTCTCTCTCTCTCTCTCTCTCTCTCTCTCTCTCTCTCTCTCACTAACATTATCTCTCGTGCAGTTCTCATTTCCCGATTGCTCCTTACCTGAATACATATACGTTTTCTATTTTGATTGGGTAATTCAGCAAATTGAGGTTTGTTCCTTACTGATCTTTTGTTGCATAGTAGTTACTCATATTACTGCAACTCTACTGTAGAGATGGTATCGGCTACTTTATTAGCTTTACCTTCTATTTGGGTAAACAAATTTATATTAAACTCCAGCAATCTTTCAATCTACCTCACTTGTCTGGATGGCAAGTTTCCTTTGTAAAATAAATCACTTAATGTTCGATGATCAGTTTGTAACTCAATCGGCTGACGTAATAGAAAGTACAAACGCTTTTCCAGATCACAAAAAATAGGCAAATGCCTCCTAAAGGAAGTCACTATAATTCTTTTTTGCCCCCTTTGAAGATCTAGGAGTAGATGAACGGAATGCTCTTTACGCTCCTCATCTCGTTGAGACATTTTGCCACCAATAACTACGCTACTCACATCTGATGTTACTATAAACTGATAATCAAATCTAGGGTATGTGAGAAACTCTTCACTAGGTAAGGCAGCTTTCAAATGGTTAATGACAATTTCTCTCTCTCTCTCTCTCTCTCTCTCTCTCTCTCTCTCTCTCTCTCTCTCTCTCTCTCTCTCTCTCTCTTACATATCCTATAACTCTATCTATCTGGTAGTTCTGATTTCCTGAGTGCTTCTTGCCTGAATTCATATCGCATTTTCTATTTTCATTGGGTAACTCAAAAAATTTTTTTTCTGTTTTTTTAATAGTATTTTGTTGCCTAGTAGTTACATCTATTACTGCACCTCTAGAGAGGGCATCGGCTACTTTATTAGTTTGACTTTCTAAGTGGTAAATACATTTTTATTAAACTCTAGCAATCTTTCAATGCACCTCACTTGTCTAGGTGTCAAGTATCCTTTACAAAATAAATCCCGTAATAGACGAAGATTAAAAGCCAATGCCTCTCGGTCGAAGGCTCTGTAATTCTTTGTTGCCCCTTTAAAAGATCTGGGATAAAAACGTACGCCTCGTTCTTTAACCTTGTTGAGAAATTATGCCACCAATAGCTACGCTACTCGCATCTGATGTCACTAAAGATGGGCGATCAAATCTAGGATATACGAGAAGCTCACAGCTTTCAATTGGTTAAATGCCCTATCTTTTCCCATTCACCAATTTATTACTTATAAATATACGGTAATACATGGTGAGGACAAGAAAACCTATCTACTTCCTTAGGGGTATGCAGCCTGAGGAAATCTTTATTAGCTTCTACATTATTCGGACCAGGTTTGATACTTCCTGGGATTATTATATCACTAAGAATTTAACCTGTTTACGAAAAAAAATTGTATCCTACTTTAATGAATTTATCGTCATACAATTATGGTGCCATGAGTCATAGACTTTATGAATATTGTTATTAGGATCTGCCGTTTTCCCTATAATTATGATATATTCCAGATAAACAAGAACTTTTAAGCCAATTATGAGAGACAATACTGTCATCATTACATTAGAAAAAAGATTGGGAGCATTTTAACCCTAAAAAGAAAAAATTTAACTGAAATTGTTTGTCATTGGATAATTATTGCATCTAGCATTCACTGTCTTCCTTGAATGAGTATTTGCTACCGTCCAGATTTTAAATTGATAGTTGTAAAATATTTACAAAGACGTACCATAACGTACCTTTATGAGTAATTCTTTGATCGAGGTCAGTGGAAATGCATTATCCGTGGTAACTGCATTCAACTACCTATAATCAACACACAATTTTACCGAGCCATCCATTTTCCTGAATGCTACAATTGCAGAAGCCTAGTGGGATCTACTCTCTATGATAATCCTTTGTTCCTTTAGTGTACTACTCTTGTTTACTTTTTTATCTCTCCTTGGAAAACAATGGGTACTTTACGAGGCTTTGACCTGATTGGCTCCACCTGTCCTATTTCAAAGCTAAAGAGAAATCAATCAATCCTCCAGGGGGACTTGTTTCCAACTGCAATTACATCTGGTTAACAATTAGCAATGCTAATAATTAGTAGCTGATATTCTGGTGGACATTGTTTTCGGGCTTGCCTAATCAAGTTCTGAGTGCATTCATATGTGCAGGCTGGAGTTACATCTCCTAAGATACTATCACTAGTAATTTCACAAGACTCCAATTCACACAGAATTATTAACTGAACATTTCTTATTTGTCAAACTAGCCTTTGTAATTTCAGCTATGTTCCTTTTGTTTATCACAAGCCTTCTAAGACCATGTATTCCCATTTTTTTCATGTGCTTTAATGACGACCTTTGTTCCCTCTTAGGTCACTAGTATGCTTGTAAGATCTGGGAAAGCAATATTTCTCCTTTTTTCGGGTATAACTGTCCCCTTGCCCACTTGTATCTCCCTTCCTATAGAAGGACTTCTCTCTTATGACTTTCTCTTGGCAGAATGCAGCTTCCTCCCATAACTGTTACTCTACCTCTTTCCCTGCAAATGTATATATTGATATTCATAATAAATTGAAGGCCAAGCATACTCAGAATACCTGGAATTCCTAAAGTAGGTAAGATAAGAAATATAAGGAGCTTCCTTGTTCAAGTAGCGAATCACTTGTTCTTGTGTCAATCAGTGCTCAAATCTTATTATCCAGATGATCTATCCTAATCGTTACGATTCTAAACCGTCACATTTGATCCTGAGATAGGTGCCACGGGCTAGCACCCTCACATGAAATAGTTTAGCCTCCCGCTGCTGTCTGTATTGCCATGGAGGTGATGTTGGGGGTACCAAGGGATGTGCCACTGCCTACATACCCGTTGGCCCCTGCTTCATCGTACTGGGGATGCTTGTACTCGCTGCTTCGGCGACTGCTGATGCTGTCATGTGGGGGGCATTGGTCTCCCTCATCTCACTCTTCCTCTGCCTTCTATTCCTCGGAAATTGGGCGAGGGTTGATATACCACAGCCCTCATGCTCTCGCCGTTTTTTATTGGGCACTATTGAAATAGATAACAGTGGGCTATAAATGTATAACAGTTGGGAGATCCCTGGGTGAGTCACTCAACACATTGGTGCTTCTCTCCCCACACATTGCCGTAGCCTTCCCTATCCTGGATTGGGGGATGGTGGTGACGTCTTGTTACATATGTTGATCTTATGATTGCCACCTGTTTGGAATCGTGAGGATTAGTCTTCATCACGTTTTCTTCTGTCAATATATATTGTATGTTTTGTATTGCCATCACTACACATCTGCTAATGATTGATTGTCGTTGGACAAATAGCCACAAAGAAACAGGGTTTACTAATCTGCGAATGTGCTTACAGGCTATCACTTTCTTATAAAAAACCTATCGTAATTTCTTAAAATACTTGTTGCAAAACTTAGAACTAACTCATCGCTCAAGTTATTGGTTGATAATTTTCTTTCATGTCACCTTTTCTTGCATTGGGCAAGCTGGATCTTTTCAATTAAACGTTGATTTATTCCCGTATAAGATCATAAACTTTCTTATGGCCAATACGTCACCTCCATTGCTGGAGCGTCTTTGAGTAACCTAATTACTTGTATTGCAGTTTATCTTTCTGAACACTGATATGTGGCTACGTCTAAGTTTCTTAAAAACGCTTTGATCGATTGAAACCTCCTTTTATGCTGTTGATCGGCCAAAGGCTTAACATTTGCCTGAACATTTTTTAACTCCAACAATTTTAGTATCTTAACTCGTCAGTGAATGTGTGCATGTGCATATATTTGTGTGCATCTGAACTTCTTTCATGTGCGTCTGAGAAACTTTAGCTGCGTGCTGCACTTCTTCCCATTAAACTAATATTATATTTATCAAGTTGTTTAGGTTTTCTCGTCCGGCGCTCGTTGTTTTCGTGTATATTCTTCTTCGGCGCCAATGAAACCTACTGCTCCATCATTTCCATCTCCTGCAACAGCAATGCCTGTGTGTTAAACCTCGTATTCTTAGGAAACTTGAACTTTTTCTTTACTGGATTAAAGTAAAACTTTATATTCTTTCACCAAGCATCAATTAGTGCCATGTCAACGGATGATAAGACATCGGAACATATGGTTTTTCACTTTATTAGAAATGGGTCGTGAATACACTTGCACGGCAAGAAACTCTCAAACGAGTACCTATTGTTCTTTTGAGGGTTGGAGTGATACTGAAATTCATTATAAGCAAGAATTTTTATTTCCATATACTGAATCCACTAATTTTTTTGGAAACCTCCTTTGCAATGGAAAAATGTCATTCATGCGACTCAAGACACCTCACTTATGGAAGAGTCCAATGATCTCGCTCGATGATTTATAACTGTTATGATACTTTTAAAAGGCCAGTGATCACCTTTTATGAAACTAGCATATAATATAGGCTTACATGGTATGTCACTGGAATCTCCGGTTTTTGGGCTCGGATTCGATTCACTGGCCGGCCAGAAGCTGTTATCATTGAAGTTTTTTTCAACCTTGGGTCTCTGATCCCGAGGTAGAGAGAATCCCGATATCAAGTGGTATATATGGCTCAAATGAATAAGTATAAGTTTCCAGAAATTATCAAAGACACATACACACACACACACACACACACACACACATATATATATATATATATATATATATATATATATATATATATATATATATATATATATATATATATATATATATATATATGTGTATATATATATATATATATATATATATATATATATATATATATATATATATATATATATATATATATAGGTATAAACTATTATTTCCAAATCAGAGATATAACAAACACGCCATCTTGTGAGAAAAGAAGAAAAATGACACTTTCTGGTCACGCAATTTGATGTCAGTCACTCAACACCAAGACTGTAAGAAGAAACTAGTCAGTGTTGCTCTGGTTGGTAATTGAGTCATAACGTACATAGGTGGCTCTCTATAGGCACCTCGAAAAACTTCCCTTAGTCTTGTAACTTTCCATTATTTTCTCCTTGCCATCCACAGATGATTCAAATAAAAATTCAAACCATCTTTAGTCAACATACAAATTCCTTTTTACTTCATGTCTCTTTCAAAATCATCATGTACAATATGATGAAATAACAATTTAGGAACAATTACGAGGAACTTAAACCAATCATTTGAAATCCTTTATTTTCATGAACTCGTTGTTCCCTAACATTCACGATCGTCTATATAGTAATGCTTAGGATAATGTTTGTGAAATATTTGTAAAATGTATTACCTTGAACTAGAATAATATATTATACATTTTTCAATAATTGCTTTTCTCTCTCTCTCTCTCTCTCTCTCTCTCTCTCTCTCTCTCTCTCTCTCTCTCTCTCTCTCTCTCTCTCTCTCTCTCTCTCTCTCTATTTTATTCAAAATATGGTTTCGATAAAACCAAAATGCAATACTAATGTTTGGAGACTAATAGTATGAATAGAATCTGAAAAAAAAAAACAAAAAAAAAATATTAAAGCTCAGACGGTTGTAGGACTCATTTTACAAAACAGAAGCAAACGGATGGATAGACAGTATATCCTCATCATCATCAGCCTATACTAGGACACTGCAGAATTACGGAAAAGGGAAATGATCATCAACTTACGTCTCTTTGTGGTCTTTCTATGCCAATCAGATATCGCAAACCTTTTTATTTCGTCAATCCAACGTCTTCTCATCCTTCCACTGATTCTTTCGCAAACTCTTGGTTTCCATACTGTTATTCCACCGTATACCTGGCATCATCATTATATGTCCTACCCATGTCCAATTATTGTTCTTACATGTTGTTAAAATATCTTTTACTTTACTTTACTCACGTATCCACGTTGCCCTTTTTTTATATCATTTTTTTTTCTGGGTGTTTGTTCTTCCCATCATTATAATTTCCATAACTCTTTGAGCTCTAACTAGCTTATGATCTATCGCATTAGGAAGGCTCCAAGTTTCTAATGCACAAATAGAAACTGGTAAGACCATCTTATTAAATATTTTGCTTTTTGAAGAAATGGGCAATCTACTTTATAATCTCATTATGATTACCAGAAGCTCTCCATCCCATGCCTCTCATTCTTTAGATTTTCGTCTCTTGTCCTGGGGAAGCACTGTCCGTCCTAAGTGCATATATTCATCAACAATATGTAGAGGTTCGAATATAACTCTTATTTGGTTTCTCTGCATTCCCATTGATCATTATCTTAGAATTACTTATATCCATTTTCAGTCATACATTTCTGATTTCTTTATTCAAATTTTTTATCATCTTTTGCAATTTTCCCTTGATTCACTCAACACAACTAAGTCATCTGCCAATCTTAAGCTTTTAAGGTATTCCTTATTAATATTAATTCCTGCATCATCATCATCAATAATAATAATAATAATAATAATAATAATAATAATAATAATAATAATAATAATAATAATAATACTAATAATAATAATAATAATAATAATAATAATAATAATAATAATAATAATAATTAATATTATCATTATTATCATTATTATTATTATTATTATTATTATTATTATTATGAGAGAGAGAGAGAGAGAGAGAGAGAGAGAGAGAGAGAGAGAGAGAGAGAGAGAGAGAGAGAGAGAGAGAGAGAGAGAGAGAGAAAAACTTCGATAACATCTGTTATTTGCGATCATCCTAAAAATTCAATAGCTTATCAAAATATATCAGAATACTTATACTTTTCCCACCCTAATGAATCTCATAAACACCCAGCCTCCTAGCATTTCCATTCAAAAGCTATATGCTCATGTTAAACCATGAGTTCCGATTTCGTTTATTAGGTATGATTGTGTATTACCAGTGAATCACAACTCTTCATAAGACTCTTTCATTCTTCTATTGGTGTTTGGTACTTCAGAACTGATTAGGTGAACTTAGATATTGCAGTATTTGAAAAAATAATTCTTAAGCTTAAAGAAGTATCATTAATTTTAAATTCTTTAATTTTTTATTATTTACGATTATTTTGTTTTTAAAAATTTGATTGCAGATTTATTTTCCAGTATTGGTGTACCTTTGTGCATCAGTGATCATCAGATTTACTCATAAACTACTAATGGTCTTTGTTAAAGGATTTTTTTTATCAATGAAGATTAATGTGATATCAGGATACTCAGTGTTGTATCGATATAATCATATAGGATACGCAATGAAGGCCAGATATTCATTGTTTTTTACTAATTAGAAGGCAGTTATCTGAAATAATGCTAATACTTTTGAATACAGAAAACTAGAAAAAAATAAGATGGAAACTGCAGTATATTAAAAAGATAATTATTGCCATTGGAAACCAAATTGCATCACCAAGTTATGTACTTGAGTTGAACCTTTGCTACAGAGACCGAATTAGGAAGGTATTCCTTAGCTACTGACATAAGCTAGAATGAGGGTGCTGTTAGTTAATCAGATTCAGCGGTTAGGATATTTTTCCTTGGAAAAAAATGGTATGAAGCTGATCAAATCGGTAAAGAATTCCTAAGAGTCATATACCGAACTATTTCAAGTGAAAACTTTAAATAGATAATATTCTGAAAAATAAATCATATACTGAAACATAACCGTTCACAGTTTTATGGAATTATCATTTTATGTGGAACGAAAGAACTTAAACTTACTTTTCCATCATCAAATTCTCCACCATACTTAAAAAAAATTCGATAGTTTCCCAATCAGTTTAGAAAATATCAATTATCATTCAGAAAAAAAATCTAGATTTTCCATAATGAAGCATAAAGAATATACATACGAAAAAAAATAATTGTATATATTAATCAAGTAAATGCAATAAGCTCGTTCAAGATACAACTATTGCCATCTATTGAGAAAACAAATATCACTTTCTAGGTGGCTCAGTCCTATGATGGATCACCCAAAACTGAGAGGCTCAGGACTTGCCTTGCTTATGTTGGACTCTCACATCTTTATATTTAATTATCCAAGAAATTTCGGCTAACATCCGATTTCCTTCACGTATTATATGATTCTCCTTCCAACTACTACAAACGAAATATGTGAAATCCCAGATCATTGAAGAGTCATAGGCATGCCGAATATATTATTACTATTTATGCAACCATGGCATTTAATATCAAATTATGCCTTGATGAATGTATGTCTAATGGCAATTCATCTATGCTAAATGCCTCTGGCTGGCAAAGATTCGAAACTATGCCTGACATCCGAAAATGTGCAAGTAGAGCCATCAAGAGAGATTGATAGAGTCCCTGTTGGCATTATTTCGGGAAGATGCATGTGCTCTAATCTTTACCCAGCCAGAAATATTTATCATAAAAGAGTTATTTCTAGTCAATATGCATTGTCAAAGATAAAATTCGACATTAAATGCCATTGTCATTTATATTCACATATGCCACACACACACATATATATATATATATATATATATATATATATATATATATATATATATATATATATATATATATATGTATATATGTATATATATATATATATATATATATATATACATATATATATATATATATATATATATATATATATATATATATATATATATATACATACATATATATATATATATATATATATATATATATATATATATATATATATATATATATATATATATATATATATATATATATGTATGTATATATATATATATATATATATATATATATATTTATATATGTATATGTATATATATATATATATATGTATGTGTGTGTGTATGTATATATATATATATATATATATATATATATATATATATATATATATATATATATATACATATATATACACAAATATATATATATATATATATATATATATATATATATATATATATATATATATATATATATATATATATATACATATATATATATATATATATATATATATATATATATATATATATATATATATATATACATATATATTATATATATATATAATATATTTACATATACATATATATATGTATTGTATTAGACGTCTTTCATACTCACTCCTAAAATGTAATTATATTGTTCTTTTATCTCTTGCTATCTCCCAATTCAAATTAGACCAATATGTTTAAGTTTGCTATCGCTTTTATTTTATTTTAACATGCTTGCTCGCAACTGCTTGTATATGAGTTTGTTATATAAATCTTACTTGCATTCACCTTGCATTTTGTGTGTAGCATCCTTCAACCACCTCACACATTGGTGACCCTTGGAGTGATCAGCTCCACACTGCCTTTTTTTTTTTTTTTTTTTTTTTTACCACTGCTATTCCCTACCCTTGTTATGATACCACCCACTGATCCTGACTCTTCTACCCATGCTGTATCTTTGAAACTGGCAACCCTCACTATCGGAGAAGCGTTTTTTTTATTCCAACACACCACTGTTCAGTTTTGTATCAAAGGTGTGACTTGGTCAAGTTGCAAAGATTATATCCTTGCGCCAGTCCTAGAGGACACTTCTCCAAAAATCTCCAATTTTCTTTACAACTAAAGAGATACTCTAATAGTGTATGACGTCCTAAAAAAAAATATTTCTTGGACCAGTACTCACCCTCACGAGCCGACCATATAGTCAGGCTTTTTCAGCATCCTCAACAGTTGTTGGGGGACCATAATGCTTAGCTCGCTCTTAGGGAAATTACCAGTGTCACTCTCCTGCTACCTGCCGCAGACTACTCTCCTTAGGAAGTGAACCTACTTCTTGCTCCTTGCGTACGACTCCTATCAGAACCTATATACTCCGCTATTCCTGATGACGATATATGTTGATGACCAGAGTCGATGCCCTTATGGAGAGTCACTTCACTATCTTTGAGATCTCTATTAATGCCTCTTCTCTTGACGAAGCGGACAACTACTCAATACTGATCGAATCCAACTTCAATGTGGTAAGAAACAAACGCCTGTCCCGTGAAATGTCAGAGTGGTGATTAAGCTTTCCACTACCAACATATGCCAACCAACGACCACTTCTGCCATTTACTGACACCCATATGGTAGAGTTCTATTACTACTACTGCAGATTTGGGGCTGCTGCGAAGAGATTTGTGAACAGTTGTCCTTTACCAAAAAAATCATTTGTGGGCCATTACTTATGGCAGTAAACTACACTGTCACTTAACTTTCATTTTAACATAACGCAGGTACTGTACAGCTGTGCAGTTTTTAGTAGACATTAGTGCTGGTCGGTCCTTTCTACACTCTACTTTGGTTTGTTCTTGTATCCATGTTGCTCGTTTTCTATGTCTAAGTGTTATTTCCAACATTATTATTTCCATAGTCCTTTAAGGTGTACTTACTTAATGTTCTAAGGTTTTAGTGAGAGTCCAAGTTCCTGATTTCTGTGCAAGTAATGACATGATTTTGGGCCCCACATCATGGAATACATGATTGGGGGCACAGAATCATGAATTTGATTGTAGGGTTAAGCAGTTAGAGCAGGATTCACTAATGTGATGGTACATAGGTACATAAGTTGAAGTTTTAAGGGTTAAGTAGCAAATCACATATTTGCTTTGGGGGTTGAGAGAATCACAAACTTGATGGCATTTAGGTTGAGGTTTTAGGAGTTGAGCAACAAATCACATAGTATGCGATTAAAGGCTATGAAAATCACCGGAGTCATTAAATTTGTATTAAGGTTACAGGGTTTATCAACAATTCATGGAATGCACGATTATTTCCTGAGAGAATCAGGAATGTGATGGTACCTAGGTTGAAATTTTAAGGGATGAGCAGCAGCAAATCACAGGACACAGGTTAGGGGCTGTGAGAATCACTAGGGTGATTATACCTGGGTAGCATTTCAAGAGTTGAGTCATAAGTCACTAAACATGTGACTGAATGGTGAGTGGATCACGTGGTTGATTAGGTTTAGGATTTGAAGTTTGTTAGATCACACTATATGTGCGGTAGGGCACTTTCACTGGAGTTATTTAACTCAAACTAAGTTTTATGGGTTGAGCAGAATGTCGTTGAACACAGGACTGAAGGCTACAGACATCACAAATTATTTTGTGTTCCAGTCACCGGGCTTATTTCCACATGGCTTTGTGGTCAATAGCATCACGGTTCCTTCTTGGCGGCGATTGAGCTTCTTGAAGGCAACGATTTTGGCTTCTTTAGGGTGGCGATTTGGGCTTCACGAGGGTGGTGATTTAGGCTTCTTGAGGCTGGCGATTTGGGCTTCTTGAGGTGGCGATTTGAGCTTCTGTGCTACGCAAGAGCCATTTAAAGGGAACCCTGACACTTCCAGATCCTTATAGGATGATGGCCTGGCCGATCAGTGTTAGGGAGTAGAGAAGGCGGCGAGGTAGGCATCTTCTATTTGGTGAATTCAGGCTTCTTTCGTGTGTTTATTTTTCACGTGGGCACAGTTTAATTTTTTTTCTTTTTGCACTGATAGTTTATTTAGTTTTTTTAATTTATTCTGCTCCAATTTTCAAGGGCACTGTGAGTTTTCCTTACTGGTCTAGTTTGATATGGTTCGGACCGGATCCCATAAAGTTGTGGTGGAAATGCTCCCAGAACCACTTCTCTTATGAACTGGCACTGAGGGCTATAGAAAAGAGGGTAAAGTTTTACACCCCAATCGAAAGGGGGACACTAAATACATCGGTCCCTGAATCACTGAGTACATTCTGACATGTACACCCATGTGCCTTTGACTTCAAATATTCACTGTTATTTTAAAAGAGTGTTGTCGAAGAAACATTCTCTAAATAACTGAGGAGATGTCGGTAATGGAGGGAAATTTCACTTGTAGGGTTTTGAGATCAGAATTTCATTCTTTCCTTAGGACAGAAATACGCAGTGATTTACACATTGAGATAGATCTTAGTAAACAAAGTTTAAAAAATACAAAGACAGCGAATACTATACACAAGTTACTCAATGAAAAGTTTTTGACAAAATAAAATTTGGAGTGTGCTACCCACCTCCACACACATGAAATTGACTGGCTGCTATTTTCTTGGGCAAAGGTGCTTCTCTTCTATGGGTCAAGCGGCCTCTCCCGAAAAAGCGAGTTTATCTTAGTAACCGTTGTTGAGGTCTGTCTACGGCTTGGATGTGGAAGACATTCTCGATGGTGGGGTCTTCTATTCGCATTTTGGCAGCTTGAGGCTGGGATGTAAAAACATGGATGCATTTAATGACCACAGTGAATAAAATGGCATCCTGTCTGGAATGAGTGAACATAAATTGGTAGAAATATGAAGAAAGGGTGGTTCTAAGATTCAGAGCTACACGATCAGA
>NC_090747.1:1230516-1233016 GCF_036898095.1 Palaemon carinicauda | reverse complement strand
AATCTGGTCACAAGTGAGGCGAATTACCACAAAAAAAAACATCTGAATCAACATACATCTCATAAGATGTAAAGAGCCAAAGCTTTTATGCACGTGCTTCATTGATGACAGTATTACTGAAAATCATGGTCAAAATACATCACCCGTATTCAGGCTAAGTGATCTGGGGAAACTGTACAGTGATAGAATTTGACTGAATTAAAGAATCGCATGATGGTAAATTTTCCAGAACTGAAAGCATTTCGAGAAAAATTTGACATTTTCTTGATCAGTAATGAAGATATTGGCATTGCTTTGCCTAAAGTATATAAACATGAGGCTGACAATGATGCTCTAATTTTATTACCTGCACATTTGTATATATCTTGCCAAGTGCGTGATGGGAATTTGGAAGAGATTTTTTAGGTATGAAAACCAGAATTGTGCTCCTTCATCTGATGCTTTCCAAATCCAATTTGGATCAAAATGTGGTATAATCCACTGCTTTGAGAAATTGGTGAAAGATCTGCAAGAAAACAACTACAATGCTGAAGTTGTTGTGTGAGATAATCCAGCTGTTGTGGACATGCTAGGCCCAGTATCGGCAAAAAACTTTAAAGAGTACTCCTGATAATTGGTCATTCCATATATTAAAGCTAAGCTCACTAATGTCCAGTGTGTTGACAATGTGTAGGACAAGTACCAAGTCAACCATGTTAAGCAACAATGCCGAGTGAAAGTGGTACGTCGAATTGGTGACACCTAAAAGTGCAATACCAAGAAACTAGTGCGAATTCTTTCGAGTGCGTAGAATAAAAGTTTTTTTTTTTTTTTTTTTTTTTTTTTTTGAGAAGATATTATCATTACCACAAACAAGGAAGTCATCGGTACTATTGTGACAGAGTTGTATGTCACCCATCAACATCAGTCACAGGAATTAGTCCCATCACGCATGAAGACTCTGATAGTTGTAAAATGCTTCACGTTGCGGATGCAGCAGACAGTACAGCGATATTAGTATTTGAACTGTAAGAGTGACGTAGTTGTTCTTGTAGTGTATACCTTTGCTGAGTTGACTTAATTCTTTTCCAAGTAGTTGGTAGAATTTGGAACAGGCATACATTTTCAATATATACCAATGGATAAAATTTATTCTCCCATGTTATTGCTTCCTTGTAACAACACATTTGCTGGCAGAGGGACGTGAACAGCTTCGGAAATCTGGAATCTCTAGTTAGAAGTCACAGAGACATTTCATGCATTAATGGAAACTTGATTTCTCTGGTGGATGATGCCATAAGTACATTCGAGAGATTCACTGTTCTTATTTATGACAAAACAAGCCCCAAAAGTCATGTACGCAAAGGCAAATATGTAAGTACAGCATGTGTGTAGAGCTATATACCAGGCTGCTCTTTGCTGCAGTTAGTAACTTTGCGAAGAAATGAATCTTCCACATCCTTAAGGATGAGGATGGACAAATGCTAGCAATGAGACTTGGGAAGTTGAAGAAAGTAAGGCATGCAAAGAGTTGTTGCGGTATGGTTGCCTGAAAGAATGCTGAGGCAACCTCAAATGTGTACAAGCTTTTCTCACATGCACAGCTCTGTAAAAGTGTGGAGGGTTCTGCTAGTGATCTGTGAAAGAAAATAGAACGTAATAAGGGGAATTATAATCACGTATTTTTTTAATAATGAACAAATTAAATGTAGCTATTACTAGAGATTTAATTATGTTTGTTACAAACTATAAGAAATTATTTATTTTGCTTGTCGCTACAAACACGATGCCAAGTTAGTTATTATGCTCGTTACATACTGTAATGAAGAACAAAGTAGTGTTTTTTTTTTATAATCAATATCAAACTTGCTAAAACTTTAATTAAGTTCTCTAGAAACCATAAATATTATGTATTTTGTTTGTTGTAAGCTTTAAGCAAGGTAAAGAAGGGTGTTTATCTTCAAAGATATAAATAAGGTGTAAGATAGTGATCACCTTTAGCAGATCAGCGAAGCGAGTCGTTACCACGCGTAATAAAACGATCGTACGCATGGAAGGTGCTTTAGCTGTGTGGATTGCCGACTGCCGAAAGAAGAACATAGCCTTGGATACGACCACCATCCGCCAAAGGCTTTGAGCTTGTATGTTATTATGTTGCATGCAACAAATAAGGTACCAATGCAGTTATTATTTTTGTTACAAACTGCAATAATGAGTAGAGTAGTTGTCTTTCCTTATAAGTAGTCTTAAAAACGATAAAGCTTTCATTAGGTTTATTAGAAATTATGAGGATTTTTTGCAAGTATAAATAAGGTGCAAAACAAGTATTATGTTTTTAGTTATAAATAAGGCACAAAACATTTATTATGTTATATAATACAAATCAAGTGCCAAACGGTTATCAGGTTTGTTATAGACTATAATAATGAACAAAGTAATTCTTTTTTATAATTAATCTCAAAAACTTGCTGAAGCTCTAATTAGGTTTGTTAGAAACTATAAATGATATATTCTATTTGTG
>NC_090747.1:1221217-1223717 GCF_036898095.1 Palaemon carinicauda | reverse complement strand
GGAGAAGTTTCCGGCTAGCATACGCCACTGGATAGACTGTTTCTTCATCATACTGAAGGAGCACAGCTCCAAGACCAACTGAAGAGGCATCTGTCCTTAGAACAAAGGGTTTATTTATCTCTGGAATATGAAGAATAGGAGCATCAATGAAGTATTTCTTAATAATCTCAAATATGTTTTCTTCCTCACTATTCCATTGTAGTGGTTCTTTCACTTCCTTTTTAAGCTTTGCTGTTAATGATGACGTTAAGCTAGACAAATTTGGGATGAACTGTCGATAAAAATTAACAGAACCTAAAAAGCTTCTTAATAACTTCTTAGTTTTTGGAATTTGAATTTGTTGCAAAGATAAAATTTTATCATTCAGGGGTCTGATTATATTATTACCTACTTCAAAACCCAAATATTTAACTTTCTCATAACAAAAATGACATTTTGATGGACGGGCTGTAAGACCATGATCTCTCAATCTTCGAAGTACCTCACTCAAGGTTTCCAAATGTTCCTGGAAAGTATTAGACATCACAAATATGTTATCAAAATAGATAGAGATATGATTCATTCCCTGAAAGATTTTCTTCATCAATCTAACGTAGGTGGCACATGCAGTAACTAGTCCAAAGGGTAGCCTCTTATATTGCATTAAACCACGGTAAGTAGGGGAAAGCCGTTAGAGGTCTTGCATTAGGGTCCAACATAACCTGATGATAGGCTTTTGTGATATCCAATTCTGTAATAAAAGACATATTACGAAATTTAAATAAATCTTCATCAATTGAGGGCATAGGTTCAGAATCGAACTTTGTTACTGAATTGAGTGCACGAAAATCTAGTGCTAACCTGAATGTGTTGTCAGGTTTCTTTATCATGACAATAGGATTACAATAATCAGACTTACTTTCTTCAATTATCCCAAGTTTCAGTAATTTATCTACTTCTTTACATACTTCCTCCTTAAGATGTGCTGGTACTGGGTACATTTTCTTTCGAATAGGCTCTGTTGACGTTAATTCAATCTTGTGCATTATGGTAGAAGTACAACCTGGTATCTCCGAGAAGGACTTCTGAAAAATTATCCAGTACTTCTTCTAGTTTCCCTTTTTGTTCAGGAGTTAAAGTTGGACAGATATCTAATTCAGAAGTTATTTCTTCTTCAACACAAGGTATAGGATCTTCGATGTCTTCGCTCAAAACTATTACATGAGAGGTTACACAGCAATAATCTGAAATTGAACTATTCAGATTTTCATCAGCCACTGATAACACATTCTGTGACCTGTAAAAATATGCCTTCAGCAAGTTAACATGAAATGTTTTTGGCTTACCTTTCACATCGATTATGTAATCAACACTATTGAGTTTCCGCAGAACTTTAAATGGTCCTTGCCATTCAACTAACAACTTATTGTGTTCTGTTGGCAGTAATAGTAACACCTCATCATTGACTTTAAACTGCCTACGAGTACTTTTCTTGTCAAAGTACGTACTGTAGATTTCCATTGAAGTCTTTATATTTTCCTGGGCTATTTTTGAAGTTTCCTCTAGCCTGTTTCTAAGATCAAAAAGAAAAGAATAAACATTTTGGGTATCATTAGAAAGGCCAGTATTAGTCCATATCTCATTCAATATTAGTAGTGGTCCCCTTACTTGGTATCCATAAAGGAGTTCAAATGGGGAAAAACCAAGAGTGTCAGAAGGAATCTCCCTCATAGCAAACAGGGCACAAGGTAAATATCTATGCCATTCTCTAGGTTGCAAATGACACAATTTCTTCAATATGGATTTGAGAACAGAGTGTTGCCTTTCACAACGACCATTGCCAGCTGGATGATACGGAGTAGTAAACAATGGTTTTACTCCCAGCATTTGGTACACATGTTCCATAAGTTCTGATGTGAACTGCTTTCCTCTATCAGATATTATTTCCTTTGGTATTCCTACCCTAGAAAATATTTGCATAAGAGCATCTGCAACATCAACAGTGGTTATGGTCTTCATAGGAATTGCTTCAGGAAATCCTGTAGCATAATCAATCATTGTTAAAATAAACCTGTGACCTTCAGATGTGCTTGGATTCAGTGGACCCACTATGTCAATTCCTACTCGGCTAAAAGGAATGGAAACTACTGGCATTTTTACCATAGAGACCCTTTTATGTCTACCTTTACTTGTGTTCCTCTGACAGTTATCGCAAGATCTACAATATGCATACACATCTGTACACATTCCTGGCCAGAAATATAGTTCTCTGATTTTTTTTAGGGTTTTGCGATGACTAAAGTGTCCTGCCACAGGTAAATCATGAGCCAATTTAAGAACAACCTTTCTAAGTTTAAGAGGAACAACTAAATAAAATTTATTGGCAATTCTTGAATTGTTTGCATTTATAATTTCCTTATACAAAACTTCATTTCTCAGTACATACCTGTACTCCACTTTTGAGTTTTTTGTTATGGTGTTGGCTTGACAGTCTTTCCTGATCGATTCCAGGGTGGCACAT
>NC_090747.1:1206646-1208217 GCF_036898095.1 Palaemon carinicauda | reverse complement strand
GTCGTCGGCGCCCACTCGTGTCCGAGTATTGGGTTCTGTCGTAAGCCATCAGCCTCCTATCTATGGGGTGGGTGCTTATGTCTGATGTGGCTCTTAAGTCTTAGTCTGTGGTGGAAGAGTCGCGGACAGTGTTTACAAGGGAGGGTAGGTAGTGGGCGGGGCTGTTCTAATCGCTCTCTCCTTCTTCTCCTCCTAGCCTCCTCATTTTGTCTCCTCCTCTCCTCGAAGTCCACTGTGCCATGGTGTACTGTACTCCTCCAGGTTTTCCTGTCCCTGGCTGTTTCTTCCCATGAGGAAGGATTGATGTCAGTAAGAGCCAGGGTGCGCTTTAGTTGATCTTTATAGCGCATTTTCGGGCTCCTCGTGGTCTGGTGCCCTGGGTCAGTTCTCCGTAGAATATTTTCTTGGGGAGCATAGATGAATCCATCCTATGCACGTGTCCTATCCAGCGGAGGCGGTGGTGGATGATGGTGGGCCTTCACGCTGGTCACCGAGGCACGTTCTAAGACTTCAATGTTGGTGGTGTGGCTCTCCCAGGGGATTTTCAAGATCTGCCTCAGTTTCATTTGTTGGAAGCGTTCTAGGTTTTAATATCGTTTCTATATAGCGTCCATGTTTCACATGCATACAGGAGCGTGGAGAGGACTACTGCCCTGAACACTTTTATTTTGGTGGTCCATTGTCAGTGCGTGGTTGTTAAATATGCGGCAGTTGAGTCGGCCAAAAGGCGGAGTGGGCTGCCCCTGATCCTGTTCTCCACGTCCTTTTCGCTTGTGGGAGCTGATGTTAGGATGCTCCCTAGGTAGGAAAACTGGTCCACCTGTTCTAACGGTTGGTCATTCACTGTGGTATTGAAGTTTGGGAGCATCAGTCCTGGTGGAAGTTGGGACGAGGGTCTTGGTTTTATCTGTGTTGACTTGCATCCCAAAACGTTCGTAGGCAGAGTTGTATGCATCAGCTAACGACTGCAGGTCCTCTGCCGTCTGACCTGGGGTGGCATTGTCGTCAGCATACTGCAGTTCTCGCACTGCACACAAGGTGGTCTTGGTTCTGGCGCGGAGTCTGGCGAGGTTGAAAGCGCCTCCATCCATGCGGAAACGTAGGTCGACTGATTGGTGTGTCTGGGGGAATCTCGTTGAGCATTGCTGCGGTGTATAGCGAGAAACACAGTGGGGCCAGAACACAGCCCTGCTTCAGGCCGCCGTTGATGGGGAATGGGTCTGAAAGAGAGTTCTGGTGGCAGACTCTCCCAGCCATTCCGTCATGGAGGGCACGCACCAGCTTGACAAAATCGGGTGGGCAGCCATATCTATTGAGGACAACCCACATGGCAGGTCGAGGTAGTTTGTCGAAGGCCTTTTTGCAAATCCCAGAAGATGAACATTATGGGCTTTTTTGTTCGAGGCTCTTCTCTTGTAGTTGTCGCACACAGAAGATCATGTCTATGGTCCCGCGGGAAGGTCGAAAGCCGCACTGGGACTCTGGCAGGACGTCTTCTGCGAGAATAATGAGGCAGTCAAGGAGAATCCGAGCGAAAATCTTACTAGCGATGCTTTGTAGTGATATTCTCC
>NC_090747.1:1063346-1168346 GCF_036898095.1 Palaemon carinicauda | reverse complement strand
CATTATTATTATTATTGTAGGGGACATAGTTTTATTACAGGCAGCGAAGATTTGTTTATTCCTTTTCATTTTATATGATTACCGAAGAACTTCAGAAACCTTATTATTATTATTGTAGGGGACATAGTTTTATTACAGGCAGCGAAGATTTGTTTTTTCCTTTTCATTTTATATGATTACCGAAGAACTTCAGAAACATTATTATTATTATGTTAGGGGACATAGTTTTATTACAGGCAGCGAAGATTTGTTTCTTCCTTTTCATTTATATGATTACCGAAGAACTTCAGAAACATTATTATTATTATTGTAGGGGACATAGTTTTATTACAGGCAGCGAATATTTGTTTTTTCCTTTTCATTTTATATGATTACCGAAGAACTTCAGAAACATTATTATTATTATCGTAGGGGACATAGTTTTATTACAGGCAGTGAATATTTGTTTTTTCCTTTTCATTTTATATGATTACCGAAGAACTTCAGAAACATTAGTATTATTATTGTAGGGGACATAGTGTTATTACAGGCAGCGAATATTTGTTTTTTCTTTTCATTTTATATGATTACCGAAGAACTTCAGAAACATTATTATTATTATTGTAGGGGACATAGTTTTATTACAGGCAGCGAAGATTTGTTTTTTCCTTTTCATTTTATATGATTACCGAAGAACTTCAGAAACATTATTATTATTATTGTAGGGGACATAGTTTTATTACAGGCAGCGAAGATATGTTTTTTCCTTTTCATTTTATATGATTACCGAAGAACTTCAGAAACATTATTATTATTATTGTAGGGGACATAGTTTTATTACAGGCAGCGAAGATTTGTTTTTTCCTTTTCATTTTATATGATTACCGAAGAACTTCAGAAACATTATTATTATTATTGTAGGGGACATAGTTTTATTACAGTCAGCGAAGATTTGTTTTTTCCTTTTCATTTTTTATGATTACCGAAGAACTTCAGAAACATTATTATTATTATTGTAGGGGACATAGTTTTATTACGGGCAGCGAATATTTGTTTTTTCCTTTTCATTTTATATGATTACCGAAGAACTTCAGAAACATTATTATTATTATTGTAGGGGACATAGTTTTATTACGGGCAGCGAATATTTGTTTTTTCATTTTCATTTTATATGATTACCGAAGAACTTCAGAAACATTATTATTATTATTATTATTATTATTATTATTAATATTAATTTAGGTAGGTAGGTAGATGTGAAATGAAATTCTTCTAAGTTATAACATACAGTATACCAAAATAAACTATTTCTTTCTTTCTATGTGTTTGGGCGTTTCAATGTATGCACATGCAAATGTATATGGGGGCGCTTCAGTGCCTGCACATGCAAATGTAATGTATATGGGGGTGCTTGGAGCAAATAAACACCGGAAAATAACCCTTAAGTCAAGGCCCTCGTTTGTATATAAAGGATACGAAATTGTGTCTGCATTCATATCTATCAAGGACCCAGAGATCACTGCTTACTGTGAGTAGTATTATTATTATTATTATTATTATTATTTTTATTATTATTATTATTATTATTATTATTTTATTTTCTTGTTTTCACCGAGATACCATTTTCAGCTAGTTTTCTGGACAACTGGCTGATAAATCGCGGTTTGTTATTCTCATTTGATAGGATTTTTTCTTGACTACACATACTTTGGTGTTGGGGTAAAAAAATTGTATCAGTAGTTTGCAATGTGCGTGATCTCTCTGCATACTTTGTACTAGATTTTGATAAACCGTGTTATAACATACAGTATACCAAAATAAACTATTTCTTTCTTTCTATGTGTTTGTCTGGCGCAAAGAAAACTCGTAATATATATATATATATTTTTTTTTTGTCAAGCAGTAGTACACTGACATATTTATTTTCTTTCCTGTGTACGCGAGAATTTCCTCATTAAAGAAGAACTCAAACGGCTCAACAACTATATTGAAATTTCTGTACTTGCTGATTAGTAGTAGGGGAAATAGTTTTATTACGGGCAGCGAAGATTTGTTTTTTCCTTTTCATTTTATATGATTACCGAAGAACTTCAGAAACATTATTATTATTATTGTAGGGGACATAGTTTTATTACAGGCAGCGAAGATTTGTTTTTTCCTTTTCATTTTATATGATTACCGAAGAACTTCAGAAACATTATTATTATTATTGTAGGGGACATAGTTTTATTACAGGCAGCGAAGATTTGTTTTTTCCTTTTCATTTCATATGATTACCGAAGAACTTCAGGAACATTATTATTATTATTGTACGGGACATAGTATTATTACAGGCAGCGAAGATTTGTTTTTTCCTTTTCATTTTATATGATTACCGAAGAACTTCAGAAACATTATTATTATTATTGTAGGGGACATAGTTTTATTACAGGCAGCGAAGATTTGTTTTTTCCTTTTCATTTTATATGATTACCGAAGAACTTCAGAAACATTATTATTATTATTGTAGGGGACATAGTTTTATTTCAGGCAGCGAAGATTTGTTTTTTCCCTTTTCATTTTATATGATTACCGAAGAACTTCAGAAACATTATTATTATTATTGTAGGGGACATAGTTTTATTACAGGCAGCGAAGATTTGTTTTTTCCTTTTCATTTCATATGATTACCGAAGAACTTCAGAAACATTATTATTATTATTGTAGGGGACATAGTTTTATTACAGGCAGCGAAGATTTGTTTTTTCCTTTTCATTTTATATGATTACCGAAGAACTTCAGAAACATTATTATTATTATTGTAGGGGACATAGTTTTATTACAGGCAGCGAAGATTTGTTTTTTCCTTTTCATTTTATATGATTACCGAAGAACTTCAGAAACATTATTATTATTATTGTAGGGGACATAGTTTTATTACAGGCAGCGAAGATTTGTTTTTTCCTTTTCATTTTATATGATTACCGAAGAACTTCAGAAACATTATTATTATTATTGTAGGGGACATAGTTTTATTACAGGCAGCGAAGATTTGTTTTTTCCTTTTCATTTTATATAATTACCGAAGAACTTCAGAAACATTATTATTATTATTGTAGGGGACATAGTTTTATTACAGGCAGCGAAGATTTGTATTTTCCTTTCCATTTTATATGATTACCGAAGAACTTCAGAAACATTATTATTATTATTGTAGGGGACATAGTTTTATTACAGGCAGCGAATATTTGTTTTTTCCTTTCCATTTTATATGATTACCGAAGAACTTCAGAAACATTATTATTATTATTGTAGGGGACATAGTTTTATTACGGGCAGCGAAGATTTGTTTTTTTCTTTTCATTTTATATGATTACCGAAGAACATCAGAAACATTATTATTATTATTGTAGGGGACATAGTTTTATTACGGGCAGCGAAGATTTGTTTTTTTCTTTTCATTTTATATGATTACCGAAGAACATCAGAAACATTATTATTATTATTGTAGGGGACATAGTTTTATTACGGGCAGCGAAGATTTGTTTTTTCCTTTTCATTTTATATGATTACCGAAGAACTTCAGAAACATTATTATTATTATTGTAGGCGACATAGTTTTATTACAGGCAGCGAATATTTGTTTTTTCTTTTCATTTTATATGATTACCGAAGAACATCAGAAACATTATTATTATTATTGTAGGGGACATAGTTTTATTACAGGCAGCGAAGATTTGTTTTTTCTTTTCATTTTATATGATTACCGAAGAACTTCAGAAACATTATTATTATTATTGTAGGGGACATAGTTTTATTACGGGCAGCGAATATTTGTTTTTTCCTTTTCATTTTATATGATTACCGAAGAACTTCAGAAACATTATTATTATTATTGTAGGGGACATAGTTTTACTACGGGCAGCGAAGATTTGTTTTTTCCTTTTCATTTTATATGATTACCGAAGAACTTCAGAAACATTATTATTATTATTATTATTATTATTATTAGTATTATTATTATTATTATTATTATTATTATTATTATTATTAATATTAATTTAGGTAGGTAGGTAGATGTGAAATGAAATTCTTCTAAGTTATAACATACAGTATACCGAAATAAACTATTTCTTTCTTTCTATGTGTTTGTCTGGCGCAAAGAAAACTCGTAATATATATATATATATATATATATATATATATATATATATATATATATATGTATATATATATATATATATATATATATATATATATATATATATATATATATATATATATATATATATATATATATATATATATATATATATTTTGTCAAGCAGTAGTACACTGACATATTTATTTTCTTTCCTGTGTACGCGAGAATTTCCTCATTAAAGAAGAGCGCAAACGGCTCAAAAACTAAATTGAAATTTCTGTACTTGCTGAATAGTAGTAGGGGAAATAGTTTTATTACGGGCAGCGAAGATTTGTTTTTTCCTTTTCATTTTATATGATTACCGAAGAACTTCAGAAACATTATTATTATTATTGTAGGGGACATAGTTTTATTACAGGCAGAGAAGATTTGTTTTTTCCTTTTCATTTTATATGATTACCGAAGAACTTCAGAAACATTATTATTATTATTGTAGGGGACATAGTTTTATTACAGGCAGCGAAGATTTGTTTTTTCCTTTTCATTTTATATGATTACCGAAGAACTTCAAAAACATTATTATTATTATTGTAGGGGACATAGTTTTATTACAGGCAGCGAATATTTGTTTTTTCTTTTCATTTTATATGATTACCGAAGAACTTCAGAAACATTATTATCATTATTGTAGGGGACATAGTTTTATTACAGGCAGCGAAGATTTGTTTTTTCCTTTTCATTTTATATGATTACCGAAGAACTTCAGAAACATTATTATTATTATTGTAGGGGACATAGTTTTATTACAGGCAGCGAAGATTTGTTTTTTCCTTTTCATTTTATATGATTACCGAAGAACTTCAGAAACATTATTATTATTATTGTAGGGGACATAGTTTTATTACAGGCAGCGAAGATTTGTTTTTTCCTTTTCATTTTATATGATTACCGAAGAACTTCAGAAACATTATTATTATTATTGTAGGGGACATAGTTTTATTACAGGAAGCGAATATTTGTTTTTTCCTTTTCATTTTATATGATTACCGAAGAACTTCAGAAACATTATTATTATTATTGTAGGGGACATAGTTTTATTACGGGCAGCGAATATTTTTTTTTTTCTTTTCATTTTATATGATTACCGAAGAACTTCAGAAACATTATTATTATTATTATTATTATTATTATTAATATTAATTTAGGTAGGTAGGTAGATGTGAAATGAAATTCTTCTAAGTTATAACATACAGTATACCAAAATAAACTATTTCTTTCTTTCTATGTGTTTGGGCGTTTCAATGTATGCACATGCAAATGTATATGGGGGCACTTCAGTGCCTGCACATGCAAATGTAATGTATATGGGGGTGCTTGGAGCAAATAAACACCGGAAAATAACCCTTAACTCAAGGCCCTCGTTTGTATATAAAGGATACGAATTTTGTGTCTGCATTCATATCTATCAAGGACCCAGAGATCACTGCTTACTGTGAGTATTATTATTATTATTATTATTATTATTATTATTTTTATTATTATTATGATTATTATTATTTTATTTTCTTGTTTTCACCTAGATACCATTTTCAGCTAGTTTTCTGGACAACTGGCTGATAAATCGCGGTTTGTTATTCTCATTTGATAGGATTTTTTCTTGACTACACATACTTTGGTGTTGGGGTAAAAAAATTGTATCAGTAGTTTGCAATGTGCGTGATCTCTCTGCATACTTTGTACTAGATTTTGATACACTGTGTTATAACATACAGTATACCAAAATAAACTATTTCTTTCTTTCTATGTGTTTGTCTGGCGCAAAGAAAACTCGTAATATATACATATATATATTTTTTTTTGTCAAGCAGTAGTACACTGACATATTTATTTTCTTTCCTGTGTACGCGAGAATTTCCTCATTAAAGAAGAGCTCAAACGGCTCAACAACTATATTGAAATTTCTGTACTTGCTGATTAGTAGTAGGGGAAATAGTTTTATTACGGGCAGCGAAGATTTGTTTTTTCCTTTTCATTTTATATGATTACCGAAGAACTTCAGAAACATTATTATTATTATTGTAGGGGACATAGTTTTATTACAGGCAGCGAAGATTTGTTTTTTCCTTTTCATTTTATATGATTACCGAAGAACTTCAGAAACATTATTATTATTATTGTAGGTGACATAGTTTTATTACAGGCAGCGAATATTTGTTTTTTCCTTTTCATTTTATATGATTACCGAAGAACTTCAGAAACATTATTATTATTATTGTAGGGGACATAGTTTTATTACAGGCAGCGAAGATTTGTTTTTTCCTTTTCATTTTATATGATTACCGAAGAACTTCAGAAACATTATTATTATTATTGTAGGGGACATAGTTTTATTACAGGCAGCGAATATTTGTTTTTTCCTTTCCATTTTATATGATTACCAAATAACTTCAGAAACATTATTATTATTATTGTAGGGGACATAGTTTTATTACAGGCAGCGAATATTTGTTTTTTCCTTTCCATTTTATATGATTACCGAAGAACTTCAGAAACATTATTATTATTATTGTAGGGGACATAGTTTTATTACAGGCAGCGAATATTTGTTTTTTCCTTTCCATTTTATATGATTACCGAAGAACTTCAGAAACATTATTATTATTATTTTAGGGGACATAGTTTTATTAAAGGCAGCGAATATTTGCTTTTTCCTTTTCATTTTATATGATTACCGAAGAACTTCAGAAACATTATTATTATTATTGTAGGGGACATAGTTTTATTACAGGCAGCGAATATTTGTTTTTTCCTTTTCATTTTATATGATTACCGAAGAACTTCAGAAACATTATTATTATTATTGTAGGGGACATAGTTTTATTACAGGCAGCGAAGATTTGTTTTTTCCTTTTCATTTTATATGATTACCGAATAACTTCAGAAACATTATTATTATTATTGTAGGGGACATAGTTTTATTACAGGCAGCGAAGATTTGTTTTTTTCTTTTCAATTTATATGATTACCGAAGAACTTCAGAAACATTATTATTATTATTGTAGGGGACATAGTTTTATTACATGCAGCGAAGATTTGTTTTTTCCTTTTCATTTTATATGATTACCGAAGAACTTCAGAAACATTATTATTATTATTGTAGGGGACATAGTTTTATTACAGGCAGCGAAGATTTGTTTTTTCCTTTTCATTTTATATGATTACCGAAGAACTTCAGAAACATTATTATTATTATTATTATTATTATTATTATTATTATTATTATTATTATTATTATTAATATTAATTTAGGTAGGTAGGTAGATGTGAAATGAAATTCTTCTAAGTTATAACATACAGTAATCCAAAATAAACTATTTCTTTCTTTCTATGTGTTTGTCTGGCGCAAAGAAAACTCGTAATATATATATATATATATATATATATATATATATATATATATATATATATATATATATATATATATATATATTGTCAAGCAGTAGTACACTGACATATTTATTTTCTTTCCTGTGTACGCGAGAATTTCCTCATTAAAGAAGAGCGCAAACGGCTCAAAAACTAAATTGAAATTTCTGTACTTGCTGATTAGTAGTAGGGGAAATAGTTTTATTACGGGCAGCGAAGATTTGTTTTTTCCTTTTCATTTTATATGATTACCGAAGAACTTCAGAAACATTATTATTATTATTGTAGGGGACATAGTTTTATTACAGGCAGAGAAGATTTGTTTTTTCCTTTTCATTTTATATGATTACCGAAGAACTTCAGAAACATTATTATTATTATTGTAGGGGACATAGTTTTATTACGGGCAGCGAATATTTGTTTTTTCCTTTTCATTTTATATGATTACCGAAGAACTTCAGAAACATTATTATTATTATTGTAGGGGACATAGTTTTACTACGGGCAGCGAAGATTTGTTTTTTCCTTTTCATTTTATATGATTACCGAAGAACTTCAGAAACATTATTATTATTATTATTATTATTATTATTATTATTATTATTATTATTATTATTATTATTATTATTATTAATATTAATTTAGGTAGGTAGGTAGATGTGAAATGAAATTCTTCTAAGTTATAACATACAGTATACCGAAATAAACTATTTCTTTCTTTCTATGTGTTTGTCTGGCGCAAAGAAAACTCGTAATATATATATATATATATATATATATATATATATATATATATATATATATATATATATATATATATATATATATATATATATATATATATATATATATATATATTTTGTCAAGCAGTAGTACACTGACATATTTATTTTCTTTCCTGTGTACGCGAGAATTTCCTCATTAAAGAAGAGCGCAAACGGCTCAAAAACTAAATTGAAATTTCTGTACTTGCTGAATAGTAGTAGGGGAAATAGTTTTATTACGGGCAGCGAAGATTTGTTTTTTCCTTTTCATTTTATATGATTACCGAAGAACTTCAGAAACATTATTATTATTATTGTAGGGGACATAGTTTTATTACAGGCAGAGAAGATTTGTTTTTTCCTTTTCATTTTATATGATTACCGAAGAACTTCAGAAACATTATTATTATTATTGTAGGGGACATAGTTTTATTACAGGCAGCGAAGATTTGTTTTTTCCTTTTCATTTTATATGATTACCGAAGAACTTCAAAAACATTATTATTATTATTGTAGGGGACATAGTTTTATTACAGGCAGCGAATATTTGTTTTTTCTTTTCATTTTATATGATTACCGAAGAACTTCAGAAACATTATTATCATTATTGTAGGGGACATAGTTTTATTACAGGCAGCGAAGATTTGTTTTTTCCTTTTCATTTTATATGATTACCGAAGAACTTCAGAAACATTATTATTATTATTGTAGGGGACATAGTTTTATTACAGGCAGCGAAGATTTGTTTTTTCCTTTTCATTTTATATGATTACCGAAGAACTTCAGAAACATTATTATTATTATTGTAGGGGACATAGTTTTATTACAGGCAGCGAAGATTTGTTTTTTCCTTTTCATTTTATATGATTACCGAAGAACTTCAGAAACATTATTATTATTATTGTAGGGGACATAGTTTTATTACAGGAAGCGAATATTTGTTTTTTCCTTTTCATTTTATATGATTACCGAAGAACTTCAGAAACATTATTATTATTATTGTAGGGGACATAGTTTTATTACGGGCAGCGAATATTTTTTTTTTTCTTTTCATTTTATATGATTACCGAAGAACTTCAGAAACATTATTATTATTATTATTATTATTATTATTAATATTAATTTAGGTAGGTAGGTAGATGTGAAATGAAATTCTTCTAAGTTATAACATACAGTATACCAAAATAAACTATTTCTTTCTTTCTATGTGTTTGGGCGTTTCAATGTATGCACATGCAAATGTATATGGGGGCACTTCAGTGCCTGCACATGCAAATGTAATGTATATGGGGGTGCTTGGAGCAAATAAACACCGGAAAATAACCCTTAACTCAAGGCCCTCGTTTGTATATAAAGGATACGAATTTTGTGTCTGCATTCATATCTATCAAGGACCCAGAGATCACTGCTTACTGTGAGTAGTATTATTATTATTATTATTATTATTATTATTTTTATTATTATTATGATTATTATTATTTTATTTTCTTGTTTTCACCTAGATACCATTTTCAGCTAGTTTTCTGGACAACTGGCTGATAAATCGCGGTTTGTTATTCTCATTTGATAGGATTTTTTCTTGACTACACATACTTTGGTGTTGGGGTAAAAAAATTGTATCAGTAGTTTGCAATGAGCGTGATCTCTCTGCATACTTTGTACTAGATTTTGATACACTGTGTTATAACATACAGTATACCAAAATAAACTATTTCTTTCTTTCTATGTGTTTGTCTGGCGCAAAGAAAACTCGTAATATATACATATATATATTTTTTTTTGTCAAGCAGTAGTACACTGACATATTTATTTTCTTTCCTGTGTACGCGAGAATTTCCTCATTAAAGAAGAGCTCAAACGGCTCAACAACTATATTGAAATTTCTGTACTTGCTGATTAGTAGTAGGGGAAATAGTTTTATTACGGGCAGCGAAGATTTGTTTTTTCCTTTTCATTTTATATGATTACCGAAGAACTTCAGAAACATTATTATTATTATTGTAGGGGACATAGTTTTATTACAGGCAGCGAAGATTTGTTTTTTCCTTTTCATTTTATATGATTACCGAAGAACTTCAGAAACATTATTATTATTATTGTAGGTGACATAGTTTTATTACAGGCAGCGAATATTTGTTTTTTCCTTTTCATTTTATATGATTACCGAAGAACTTCAGAAACATTATTATTATTATTGTAGGGGACATAGTTTTATTACAGGCAGCGAAGATTTGTTTTTTCCTTTTCATTTTATATGATTACCGAAGAACTTCAGAAACATTATTATTATTATTGTAGGGGACATAGTTTTATTACAGGCAGCGAATATTTGTTTTTTCCTTTCCATTTTATATGATTACCAAATAACTTCAGAAACATTATTATTATTATTGTAGGGGACATAGTTTTATTACAGGCAGCGAATATTTGTTTTTTCCTTTCCATTTTATATGATTACCGAAGAACTTCAGAAACATTATTATTATTATTGTAGGGGACATAGTTTTATTACAGGCAGCGAATATTTGTTTTTTCCTTTCCATTTTATATGATTACCGAAGAACTTCAGAAACATTATTATTATTATTTTAGGGGACATAGTTTTATTAAAGGCAGCGAATATTTGCTTTTTCCTTTTCATTTTATATGATTACCGAAGAACTTCAGAAACATTATTATTATTATTGTAGGGGACATAGTTTTATTACAGGCAGCGAATATTTGTTTTTTCCTTTTCATTTTATATGATTACCGAAGAACTTCAGAAACATTATTATTATTATTGTAGGGGACATAGTTTTATTACAGGCAGCGAAGATTTGTTTTTTCCTTTTCATTTTATATGATTACCGAATAACTTCAGAAACATTATTATTATTATTGTAGGGGACATAGTTTTATTACAGGCAGCGAAGATTTGTTTTTTTCTTTTCAATTTATATGATTACCGAAGAACTTCAGAAACATTATTATTATTATTGTAGGGGACATAGTTTTATTACATGCAGCGAAGATTTGTTTTTTCCTTTTCATTTTATATGATTACCGAAGAACTTCAGAAACATTATTATTATTATTGTAGGGGACATAGTTTTATTACAGGCAGCGAAGATTTGTTTTTTCCTTTTCATTTTATATGATTACCGAAGAACTTCAGAAACATTATTATTATTATTATTATTATTATTATTATTATTATTATTATTATTATTATTATTATTATTATTATTAATATTAATTTAGGTAGGTAGGTAGATGTGAAATGAAATTCTTCTAAGTTATAACATACAGTAATCCAAAATAAACTATTTCTTTCTTTCTATGTGTTTGTCTGGCGCAAAGAAAACTCGTAATATATATATATATATATATATATATATATATATATATATATATATATATATATATATATATATATATATATATATATATATATTGTCAAGCAGTAGTACACTGACATATTTATTTTCTTTCCTGTGTACGCGAGAATTTCCTCATTAAAGAAGAGCGCAAACGGCTCAAAAACTAAATTGAAATTTCTGTACTTGCTGATTAGTAGTAGGGGAAATAGTTTTATTACGGGCAGCGAAGATTTGTTTTTTCCTTTTCATTTTATATGATTACCGAAGAACTTCAGAAACATTATTATTATTATTGTAGGGGACATAGTTTTATTACAGGCAGAGAAGATTTGTTTTTTCCTTTTCATTTTATATGATTACCGAAGAACTTCAGAAACATTATTATTATTATTGTAGGGGACATAGTTTTATTACAGGCAGCGAAGATTTGCTTTTTCCTTTTCATTTTATATGATTACCGAAGAACTTCAAAAACATTATTATTATTATTGTAGGGGACATAGTTTTATTACAGGCAGCGAATATTTGTTTTTTCTTTTCATTTTTTATGATTACCGAAGAACTTCAGAAACATTATTATCATTATTGTAGGGGACATAGTTTTATTACAGGCAGCGAAGATTTGTTTTTTCCTTTTCATTTTATATGATTACCGAAGAACTTCAGAAACATTATTGTAGGGGACATAGTTTTATTACAGGCAGCGAAGATTTGTTTTTTCCTCTTCATTTTATATGATTACCGAAGAACTTCAGAAACATTATTATTATTATTGTAGGGGACATAGTTTTATTACAGGCAGCGAAGATTTGTTTTTTCCTTTTCATTTTATATGATTACCGAAGAACTTCAGAAACATTATTATTATTATTGTAGGGGACATACTTTTATTACAGGCAGCGAATATTTGTTTTTTCCTTTTCATTTTATATGATTACCGAAGAACTTCAGAAACATTATTATTATTATTGTAGGGGACATAGTTTTATTACAGGCAGCGAAGATTTGTTTTTTCCTTTTCATTTTATATGATTACCGAAGAACTTCAGAAACATTATTATTATTATTGTAGGGGACATAGTTTTATTACAGGCAGCGAAGATTTGTTTTTTTCTTTTCATTTTATATGATTACCGAAGAACTTCAGAAACATTATTATTATTATTGTAGGGGACATAGTTTTATTACATGCAGCGAAGATTTGTTTTTTCCTTTTCATTTCATATGATTACCGAAGAACTTCAGAAACATTATTATTATTATTGTAGGGGACATAGTTTTATTACAGGCAGCGAAGATTTGTTTTTTCCTTTTCATTTTATATGATTACCGAAGAACTTCAGAAACATTATTATTTTATTGTAGGGGACATAGTTTTATTACAGGCAGCGAAGATTTGTTTTTTCCTTTTCATTTTATATGATTACCGAAGAACTTCAGAAACATTATTATTATTATTGTAGGGGACATAGTTTTATTACAGGCAGCGAAGATTTGTTTTTTCCTTTTCATTTTATATGATTACCGAAGAACTTCAGAAACATTATTGTAGGGGACATAGTTTTATTACAGGCAGCGAAGATTTGTTTTTTCCTTTTCATTTTATATGATTACCGAAGAACTTCAGAAACATTATTATTATTATTATTATTATTATTATTATTATTATTATTATTATTATTATTATTAATATTAATTTAGGTAGGTAGGTAGATGTGAAATGAAATTCTTCTAAGTTATAACATACAGTATACCAAAATAAACTATTTCTTTCTTTCTATGTGTTTGTCTGGCGCAAAGAAAACTCGTAATATATATATATATATATATATATATATATATATATATATATATATATATATATATATATATATATATATATATATATATATATATTTTGTCAAGCAGTAGTACACTGACATATTTATTTTCTTTCCTGTGTACGCGAGAATTTCCTCATTAAAGAAGAGCGCAAACGGCTCAAAAACTAAATTGAAATTTCTGTACTTGCTGATTAGTAATAGGGGAAATAGTTTTATTACGGGCAGCGAAGATTTGTTTTTTCCTTTTCATTTTATATGATTACCGAAGAACTTCAGAAACATTATTATTATTATTGTAGGGGACATAGTTTTATTACAGGCAGAGAAGATTTGTTTTTTCCTTTTCATTTTATATGATTACCGAAGAACTTCAGAAACATTATTATTATTATTGTAGGGGACATAGTTTTATTACAGGCAGCGAAGATTTGTTTTTTCCTTTTCATTTTATATGATTACCGAAGAACTTCAAAAACATTATTATTATTATTGTAGGGGACATAGTTTTATTACAGGCAGCGAATATTTGTTTTTTCTTTTCATTTTATATGATTACCGAAGAACTTCAGAAACATTATTATCATTATTGTAGGGGACATAGTTTTATTACAGGCAGCGAAGATTTGTTTTTTCCTTTTCATTTTATATGATTACCGAAGAACTTCAGAAACATTATTGTAGGGGACATAGTTTTATTACAGGCAGCGAAGATTTGTTTTTTCCTTTTCATTTTATATGATTATTGAAGAACTTCAGAAACATTATTATTATTATTGTAGGGGACATAGTTTTATTACAGGCAGCGAAGATTTGTTTTTTCCTTTTCATTTTATATGATTACCGAAGAACTTCAGAAACATTATTATTATTATTGTAGGGGACATAGTTTTATTACAGGCAGCGAATATTTGTTTTTTCCTTTCCATTTTATATGATTACCGAAGAACTTCAGAAACATAAATATTATTATTGTAGGGGACATAGTTTTATTACGGGCAGCGAATATTTGTTTTTTCCTTTTCATTTTATATGATTACCGAAGAACTTCAGAAACATTATTATTATTATTATTATTATTATTATTATTATTAATATTAATTTAGGTAGGTAGGTAGATGTGAAATGAAATTCTTCTAAGTTATAACATACAGTATACCAAAATAAACTATTTCTTTCTTTCTATGTGTTTGGGCGTTTCAATGTATGCACATGCAAATGTATATGGGGGCACTTCAGTGCCTGCACATGCAAATGTAATGTATATGGGGGTGCTTGGAGCAAATAAACACCGGAAAATAACCCTTAACTCAAGGCCCTCGTTTGTATATAAAGGATACGAATTTTGTGTCTGCATTCATATCTATCAAGGACCCAGAGATCACTGCTTACTGTGAGTAGTATTATTATTATTATTATTATTATTATTATTTTTATTATTATTATGATTATTATTATTTTATTTTCTTGTTTTCACCTAGATACCATTTTCAGCTAGTTTTCTGGACAACTGGCTGATAAATCGCGGTTTGTTATTCTCATTTGATAGGATTTTTTCTTGACTACACATACTTTGGTGTTGGGGTAAAAAAATTGTATCAGTAGTTTGCAATGTGCGTGATCTCTCTGCATACTTTGTACTAGATTTTGATACACTGTGTTATAACATACAGTATACCAAAATAAACTATTTCTTTCTTTCTATGTGTTTGTCTGGCGCAAAGAAAACTCGTAATATATACATATATATATTTTTTTTTGTCAAGCAGTAGTACACTGACATGTTTATTTTCTTTCCTGTGTACGCGAGAATTTCCTCATTAAAGAAGAGCTCAAACGGCTCAACAACTATATTGAAATTTCTGTACTTGCTGATTAGTAGTAGGGGAAATAGTTTTATTACGGGCAGCGAAGATTTGTTTTTTCCTTTTCATTTTATATGATTACCGAAGAACTTCAGAAACATTATTATTATTATTGTAGGGGACATAGTTTTATTACAGGCAGCGAATATTTGTTTTTTCCTTTTCATTTTATATGATTACCGAAGAACTTCAGAAACATTATTATTATTATTGTAGGGGACATAGTTTTATTACAGGTAGCGAATATTTGTTTTTTCCTTTTCATTTTATATGATTACCGAAGAACTTCAGAAACATTATTATTATTATTGTAGGGGACATAGTTTTATTACAGGCAGCGAAGATTTGTTTTTTCCTTTTCATTTTATATGATTACCGAAGAACTTCAGAAACATTATAATTATTATTGTAGGGGACATAGTTTTATTACAGGCAGCGAATATTTGTTTTTTCCTTTCCATTTTATATGATTACCGAAGAACTTCAGAAACATTATTATTATTATTGTAGGGGACATAGTTTTATTACAGGCAGCGAATATTTGTTTTTTCCTTTCCATTTTATATGATTACCGAAGAACTTCAGAAACATTATTATTATTATTGTAGGGGACATAGTTTTATTAAAGGCAGCGAATATTTGCTTTTTCCTTTTCATTTTATATGATTACCGAAGAACTTCAGAAACATTATTATTATTATTGTAGGGGACATAGTTTTATTACAGGCAGCGAATATTTGTTTTTTCCTTTTCATTTTATATGATTACCGAAGAACTTCAGAAACATTATTATTATTATTGTAGGGGACATAGTTTTATTACAGGCAGCGAAGATTTGTTTTTTCCTTTTCATTTTATATGATTACCGAAGAACTTCAGAAACATTATTATTATTATTGTAGGGGACATAGTTTTATTACAGGCAGCGAAGATTTGTTTTTTCCTTTTCATTTTATATGATTACCGAAGAACTTCAGAAACATTATTATTATTATTGTAGGGGACATAGTTTTATTACATGCAGCGAAGATTTGTTTTTTCCTTTTCATTTTATATGATTACCGAAGAACTTCAGAAACATTATTATTATTATTGTAGGGGACATAGTTTTATTACAGGCAGCGAATATTTGTTTTTTCTTTTCATTTTATATGATTACCGAAGAACTTCAGAAACATTATTATTATTATTGTAGGGGACATAGTTTTATTACGGGCAGCGAATATTTGTTTTTTCCTTTTCATTTTATATGATTACCGAAGAACTTCAGAAACATTATTATTATTATTGTAGGGGACATAGTTTTACTACGGGCAGCGAAGATTTGTTTTTTCCTTTTCATTTTATATGATTACCGAAGAACTTCAGAAACATTATTATTATTATTATTATTATTATTATTATTATTATTATTATTATTATTAATATTAATTTAGGTAGGTAGGTAGATGTGAAATGAAATTCTTCTAAGTTATAACATACAGTATACCAAAATAAACTATTTCTTTCTTTCTATGTGTTTGTCTGGCGCAAAGAAAACTCGTAATATATATATATATATATATATATATATATATATATATATATATATATATATATATATATATATATATATATATATATATATATATATATATATATATATATATATATATATATAAATATATATATATATATATATATATATATATTTTGTCAAGCAGTAGTACACTGACATATTTATTTTCTTTCCTGTGTACGCGAGAATTTCCTCATTAAAGAAGAGCGCAAACGGCTCAAAAACTAAATTGAAATTTCTGTACTTGCTGATTAGTAGTAGGGGAAATAGTTTTATTACGGGCAGCGAAGATTTGTTTTTTCCTTTTCATTTTATATGATTACCGAAGAACTTCAGAAACATTATTATTATTATTGTAGGGGACATAGTTTTATTACAGGCAGAGAAGATTTGTTTTTTCCTTTTCATTTTATATGATTACCGAAGAACTTCAGAAACATTATTATTATTATTGTAGGGGACATAGTTTTATTACAGGCAGCGAAGATTTGTTTTTTCCTTTTCATTTTATATGATTACCGAAGAACTTCAAAAACATTATTATTATTATTGTAGGGGACATAGTTTTATTACAGGCAGCGAATATTTGTTTTTTCTTTTCATTTTATATGATTACCGAAGAACTTCAGAAACATTATTATCATTATTGTAGGGGACATAGTTTTATTACAGGCAGCGAAGATTTGTTTTTTCCTTTTCATTTTATATGATTACCGAAGAACTTCAGAAACATTATTATTATTATTGTAGGGGACATAGTTTTATTACAGGCAGCGAATATTTGTTTTTTCCTTTTCATTTTATATGATTACCGAAGAACTTCAGAAACATTATTATTATTATTGTAGGGGACATAGTTTTATTACAGGCAGCGAAGATTTGTTTTTTCCTTTTCATTTTATATGATTACCGAAGAACTTCAGAAACATTATTATTATTATTGTAGGGGACATAGTTTTATTACAGGCAGCGAATATTTGTTTTTTCCTTTTCATTTTATATGATTACCGAAGAACTTCAGAAACATTATTATTATTATTGTAGGGGACATAGTTTTATTACGGGCAGCGAATATTTGTTTTTTCCTTTTCATTTTATATGATTACCGAAGAACTTCAGAAACATTATTATTATTATTATTATTATTATTATTAATATTAATTTAGGTAGGTAGGTAGATGTGAAATGAAATTCTTCTAAGTTATAACATACAGTATACCAAAATAAACTATTTCTTTCTTTCTATGTGTTTGGGCGTTTCAATGTATGCACATGCAAATGTATATGGGGGCACTTCAGTGCCTGCACATGCAAATGTAATGTATATGGGGGTGCTTGGAGCAAATAAACACCGGAAAATAACCCTTAACTCAAGGCCCTCGTTTGTATATAAAGGATACGAATTTTGTGTCTGCATTCATATCTATCAAGGACCCAGAGATCACTGCTTACTGTGAGTAGTATTATTATTATTATTATTATTATTATTATTTTTATTATTATTATGATTATTATTATTTTATTTTCTTGTTTTCACCTAGATACCATTTTCAGCTAGTTTTCTGGACAACTGGCTGATAAATCGCGGTTTGTTATTCTCATTTGATAGGATTTTTTCTTGACTACACATACTTTGGTGTTGGGGTAAAAAAATTGTATCAGTAGTTTGCAATGTGCGTGATCTCTCTGCATACTTTGTACTAGATTTTGATACACTGTGTTATAACATACAGTATACCAAAATAAACTATTTCTTTCTTTCTATGTGTTTGTCTGGCGCAAAGAAAACTCGTAATATATACATATATATATTTTTTTTTGTCAAGCAGTAGTACACTGACATATTTATTTTCTTTCCTGTGTACGCGAGAATTTCCTCATTAAAGAAGAGCTCAAACGGCTCAACAACTATATTGAAATTTCTGTACTTGCTGATTAGTAGTAGGGGAAATAGTTTTATTACGGGCAGCGAAGATTTGTTTTTTCCTTTTCATTTTATATGATTACCGAAGAACTTCAGAAACATTATTATTATTATTGTAGGGGACATAGTTTTATTACAGGCAGCGAAGATTTGTTTTTTCCTTTTCATTTTATATGATTACCGAAGAACTTCAGAAACATTATTATTATTATTGTAGGGGACATAGTTTTATTACAGGCAGCGAATATTTGTTTTTTCCTTTTCATTTTATATGATTACCGAAGAACTTCAGAAACATTATTATTATTATTGTAGGGGACATAGTTTTATTACATGCAGCGAAGATTTGTTTTTTCCTTTTCATTTTATATGATTACCGAAGAACTTCAGAAACATTATTATTATTATTGTAGGGGACATAGTTTTATTACAGGCAGCGAAGATTTGTTTTTTCCTTTTCATTTTATATGATTACCGAAGAACTTCAGAAACATTATTATTATTATTGTAGGGGACATAGTTTTATTACAGGCAGCGAATATTTGTTTTTTCCTTTTCATTTTATATGATTACCGAAGAACTTCAGAAACATTATTATTATTATTGTAGGGGACATAGTTTTATTACAGGCAGCGAATATTTGTTTTTTCCTTTTCATTTTATATGATTACCGAAGAACTTCAGAAACATTATTATTATTATTGTAGGGGACATAGTTTTATTACAGGCAGCGAAGATTTGTTTTTTCCTTTTCATTTTATATGATTACCGAAGAACTTCAGAAACATTATTATTATTATTGTAGGGGACATAGTTTTATTACAGGCAGCGAAGATTTGTTTTTTCCTTTTCATTTTATATGATTACCGAAGAACTTCAGAAACATTATTATTATTATTGTAGGGGACATAGTTTTATTACAGGCAGCGAAGATTTGTTTTTTCCTTTTCATTTTATATGATTACCGAAGAACTTCAGAAACATTATTATTATTATTGTAGGGGACATAGTTTTATTACAGGCAGCGAAGATTTGTTTTTTCCTTTTCATTTTATATGATTACCGAAGAACTTCAGAAACATTATTATTATTATTGTAGGTGACATAGTTTTATTACGGGCAGCGAATATTTGTTTTTTTCTTTTCATTTTATATGATTACCGAAGAACTTCAGAAACATTATTATTATTATTGTAGGGGACATAGTTTTATTACGGGCAGCGAAGATTTGTTTTTTTCTTTTCATTTTATATGATTACCGAAGAACTTCAGAAACATTATTATTATTATTGTAGGGGACATAGTTTTATTACGGGCAGCGAAGATTTGTTTTTTCTTTTCATTTTATATGATTACCGAAGAACATCAGAAACATTATTATTATTATTTTAGGGGATATAGTTTTATTACGGGCAGCGAAGATTTGTTTTTTTCTTTTCATTTTATATGATTACCGAAGAACTTCAGAAACATTATTATTATTATTGTAGGGGATATAGTTTTATTACGGCAGCGAAGATTTGTTTTTTCTTTTCATTTTATATTATTACCGAAGAACTTCAGAAACATTATTATTATTATAGTAGGGGACATAGTTTTATTACGGGCAGAGAAGATTTGTTTTTTTCTTTTCATTTTATATGATTACCGAAGAACATCAGAAACATTATTATTATTATTGTAGGGGACATAGTTTTATTACGGGCAGCGAAGATTTGTTTTTTCTTTTCATTTTATATGATTACCGAAGAACTTCAGAAACATTATTATTATTATTGTAGGGGACATAGTTTTATTACGGGCAGCGAAGATTTGTTTTTTTCTTTTCATTTTATATGATTACCGAAGAACTTCAGAAACATTATTATTATTATTGTAGGGGACATAGTTTTATTACGGGCAGCGAAGATTTGTTTTTTTCTTTTCATTTTATATGATTACCGAAGAACATCAGAAACATTATTATTATTATTGTAGGGGACATAGTTTTATTACGGGCAGCGAAGATTTGTTTTTTTCTTTTCATTTTATATGATTACCGAAGAACATCAGAAACATTATTATTATTATTGTAGGGGACATAGTTTTATTACAGGCAGCGAAGATTTGTTTTTTCTTTTCATTTTATATGATTACCGAAGAACTTCAGAAACATTATTATTATTATTGTAGGGGACATAGTTTTATTACGGGCAGCGAAGATTTGTTTTTTCCTTTTCATTTTATATGATTACCGAAGAACTTCAGAAACATTATTAATATTATTGTAGGGGATATAGTTTTATTACGGGCAGCGAAGATTTGTTTTTTCCTTTTCATTTTATATGATTACCGAAGAACTTCAGAAACATTATTATTATTATTGTAGGGGACATAGTTTTATTACGGGCAGCGAATATTTGTTTTTTTCTTTTCATTTTATATGATTACCGAAGAACTTCAGAAACATTATTATTATTATTATTATTATTATTATTATTATTATTATTATTATTATTATTATTAATTTAGGTAGGTAGGTAGATGTGAAATGAAATTCTTCTAAGTTATAACATACAGTATACCAAAATAAACTATTTCTTTCTTTCTATGTGTTTGGGCGTTTCAATGTATGCACATGCAAATGTATATGGGGGCGCTTCAATGACCGCACATGCAAATGTAATGTATATGGGGGTGCTTGGAGTAAATAAACACCGGAAAATAACCCTTAAGTCAAGGCCCCCGTTTGTATATAAAGGATACGTGCTTGCTTGTGACTGCATTCATATCTATCAAGGACCCAGAGATCACTGCTTACTGTGAGTACTATTATTATTATTATTATTATTATTATTATTATTATTATTATTTTTATTATTATTATTATTATTATTATTTTATTTTCTTGTTTTCACCGAGATACCATTTTCAGCTAGTTTTCTGGACAACTGGCTGATAAATCGCGGTTTGTTATTCTCATTTGATAGGTTTTTTTCTTGACTACACATACTTTGGTGTTGGGGTAAAAAAATTGTATCAGTAGTTTGCAATGTGCGTGATCTCTCTGCATACTTTGTACTAGATTTTGATATACCGTGTTATAACATACAGTATACCAAAATAAACTATTTCTTTCTTTCTATGTGTTTGTCTGGCGCAAAGAAAACTCGTAATATATATATATATTTTTTTTTGTCAAGCAGTATTACACTGACATATTTATTTTCTTTCCTGTGTACGCGAGAATTTCCTCATTAAAGAAGAGCTCAAACGGGTCAACAACTATATTGAAATTTCTGTACTTGCTGATTAGTAGTAGGGGAAATAGTTTTATTACGGGCAGCAAAGATTTGTTTTTTTCTTTTCATTTTATATGATTACCGAAGAACATCAGAAACATTATTATTATTATTGTAGGGTACATAGTTTTATTACTGGCAGCGAAGATTTGTTTTTTTCTTTTCATTTTATATGATTACCGAAGAACTTCAGAAACATTATTATTATTATTGTAGGGGACATAGTTTTATTACGGGCAGCGAATATTTGTTTTTTTCTTTTCATTTTATATGATTACCGAAGAACTTCAGAAACATTATTATTATTATTGTAGGGGACATAGTTTTATTACGGGCAGCGAAGATTTGTTTTTTTCTTTTCATTTTATATGATTACCGAAGAACTTCAGAAACATTATTATTATTATTGTAGGGGACATAGTTTTATTACGGGCAGCGAAGATTTGTTTTTTTCTTTTCATTTTATATGATTACCGAAGAACATCAGAAACATTATTATTATTATTGTAGGGGACATAGTTTTATTACGGGCAGCGAAGATTTGTTTTTTTCTTTTCATTTTATATGATTACCGAAGAACATCAGAAACATTATTATTATTATTGTAGGGGACATAGTTTTATTACGGGCAGCGAAAATTTGTTTTTTCTTTTCATTTTATATGATTACCGAAGAACTTCAGAAACATTATTATTATTATTGTAGGGGACATAGTTTTATTACGGGCAGCGAAGATTTGTTTTTTTCTTTTCATTTTATATGATTACCGAAGAACATCAGAAACATTATTATTATTATTGTAGGGGACATAGTTTTATTACAGGTAGCGAATATTTGTTTTTTCCTTTTCATTTTATATGATTACCGAAGAACTTCAGAAACATTATTATTATTATTGTAGGGGACATAGTTTTATTACAGGCAGCGAAGATTTGTTTTTTCCTTTTCATTTTATATGATTACCGAAGAACTTCAGAAACATTATAATTATTATTGTAGGGGACATAGTTTTATTACAGGCAGCGAATATTTGTTTTTTCCTTTCCATTTTATATGATTACCGAAGAACTTCAGAAACATTATTATTATTATTGTAGGGGACATAGTTTTATTACAGGCAGCGAATATTTGTTTTTTCCTTTCCATTTTATATGATTACCGAAGAACTTCAGAAACATTATTATTATTATTGTAGGGGACATAGTTTTATTAAAGGCAGCGAATATTTGCTTTTTCCTTTTCATTTTATATGATTACCGAAGAACTTCAGAAACATTATTATTATTATTGTAGGGGACATAGTTTTATTACAGGCAGCGAATATTTGTTTTTTCCTTTTCATTTTATATGATTACCGAAGAACTTCAGAAACATTATTATTATTATTGTAGGGGACATAGTTTTATTACAGGCAGCGAAGATTTGTTTTTTCCTTTTCATTTTATATGATTACCGAAGAACTTCAGAAACATTATTATTATTATTGTAGGGGACATAGTTTTATTACAGGCAGCGAAGATTTGTTTTTTCCTTTTCATTTTATATGATTACCGAAGAACTTCAGAAACATTATTATTATTATTGTAGGGGACATAGTTTTATTACATGCAGCGAAGATTTGTTTTTTCCTTTTCATTTTATATGATTACCGAAGAACTTCAGAAACATTATTATTATTATTGTAGGGGACATAGTTTTATTACAGGCAGCGAATATTTGTTTTTTCTTTTCATTTTATATGATTACCGAAGAACATCAGAAACATTATTATTATTATTGTAGGGGACATAGTTTTATTACAGGCAGCGAAGATTTGTTTTTTCTTTTCATTTTATATGATTACCGAAGAACTTCAGAAACATTATTATTATTATTTTAGGGGACATAGTTTTATTACGGGCAGCGAATATTTGTTTTTTCCTTTTCATTTTATATGATTACCGAAGAACTTCAGAAACATTATTATTATTATTGTAGGGGACATAGTTTTACTACGGGCAGCGAAGATTTGTTTTTTCCTTTTCATTTTATATGATTACCGAAAAACTTCAGAAACATTATTATTATTATTATTATTATTATTATTATTATTATTATTATTATTATTAATATTAATTTAGGTAGGTAGGTAGATGTGAAATGAAATTCTTCTAAGTTATAACATACAGTATACCAAAATAAACTATTTCTTTCTTTCTATGTGTTTGTCTGGCGCAAAGAAAACTCGTAATATATATATATATATATATATATATATATATATATATATATATATATATATATATATATATATATATATATATATATATATAAATATATATATATATATATATATATATATATATATATTTTGTCAAGCAGTAGTACACTGACATATTTATTTTCTTTCCTGTGTACGCGAGAATTTCCTCATTAAAGAAGAGCGCAAACGGCTCAAAAACTAAATTGAAATTTCTGTACTTGCTGATTAGTAGTAGGGGAAATAGTTTTATTACGGGCAGCGAAGATTTGTTTTTTCCTTTTCATTTTATATGATTACCGAAGAACTTCAGAAACATTATTATTATTATTGTAGGGGACATAGTTTTATTACAGGCAGAGAAGATTTGTTTTTTCCTTTTCATTTTATATGATTACCGAAGAACTTCAGAAACATTATTATTATTATTGTAGGGGACATAGTTTTATTACAGGCAGCGAAGATTTGTTTTTTCCTTTTCATTTTATATGATTACCGAAGAACTTCAAAAACATTATTATTATTATTGTAGGGGACATAGTTTTATTACAGGCAGCGAATATTTGTTTTTTCTTTTCATTTTATATGATTACCGAAGAACTTCAGAAACATTATTATCATTATTGTAGGGGACATAGTTTTATTACAGGCAGCGAAGATTTGTTTTTTCCTTTTCATTTTATATGATTACCGAAGAACTTCAGAAACATTATTATTATTATTGTAGGGGACATAGTTTTATTACAGGCAGCGAAGATTTGTTTTTTCCTTTTCATTTTATATGATTACCGAAGAACTTCAGAAACATTATTATTATTATTGTAGGGGACATAGTTTTATTACAGGCAGCGAAGATTTGTTTTTTCCTTTTCATTTTATATGATTACCGAAGAACTTCAGAAACATTATTATTATTATTGTAGGGGACATAGTTTTATTACAGGCAGCGAATATTTGTTTTTTCCTTTTCATTTTATATAATTACCGAAGAACTTCAGAAACATTATTATTATTATTGTAGGGGACATAGTTTTATTACGGGCAGCGAATATTTGTTTTTTCCTTTTCATTTTATATGATTACCGAAGAACTTCAGAAACATTATTATTATTATTATTATTATTATTATTAATATTAATTTAGGTAGGTAGGTAGATGTGAAATGAAATTCTTCTAAGTTATAACATACAGTATACCAAAATAAACTATTTCTTTCTTTCTATGTGTTTGGGCGTTTCAATGTATGCACATGCAAATGTATATGGGGGCACTTCAGTGCCTGCACATGCAAATGTAATGTATATGGGGGTGCTTGGAGCAAATAAACACCGGAAAATAACCCTTAACTCAAGGCCCTCGTTTGTATATAAAGGATACGAATTTTGTGTCTGCATTCATATCTATCAAGGACCCAGAGATCACTGCTTACTGTGAGTATTATTATTATTATTATTATTATTATTATTATTTTTATTATTATTATGATTATTATTATTTTATTTTCTTGTTTTCACCTAGATACCATTTTCAGCTAGTTTTCTGGACAACTGGCTGATAAATCGCGGTTTGTTATTCTCATTTGATAGGATTTTTTCTTGACTACACATACTTTGGTGTTGGGGTAAAAAAATTGTATCAGTAGTTTGCAATGTGCGTGATCTCTCTGCATACTTTTTACTAGATTTTGATACACTGTGTTATAACATACAGTATACCAAAATAAACTATTTCTTTCTTTCTATGTGTTTGTCTGGCGCAAAGAAAACTCGTAATATATACATATATATATTTTTTTTTGTCAAGCAGTAGTACACTGACATATTTATTTTCTTTCCTGTGTACGCGAGAATTTCCTCATTAAAGAAGAGCTCAAACGGCTCAACAACTATATTGAAATTTCTGTACTTGCTGATTAGTAGTAGGGGAAATAGTTTTATTACGGGCAGCGAAGATTTGTTTTTTCCTTTTCATTTTATATGATTACCGAAGAACTTCAGAAACATTATTATTATTATTGTAGGGGACATAGTTTTATTACAGGCAGCGAAGATTTGTTTTTTCCTTTTCATTATATATGATTACCGAAGAACTTCAGAAACATTATTATTATTATTGTAGGGGACATAGTTTTATTACAGGCAGCGAATATTTGTTTTTTCCTTTTCATTTTATATGATTACCGAAGAACTTCAGAAACATTATTATTATTATTGTAGGGGACATAGTTTTATTACAGGCAGCGAAGATTTGTTTTTTCCTTTTCATTTTATATGATTACCGAAGAACTTCAGAAACATTATTATTATTATTGTAGGGGACATAGTTTTATTACAGGCAGCGAAGATTTGTTTTTTCCTTTTCATTTTATATGATTACCGAAGAACTTCAGAAACATTATTATTATTATTGTAGGGGACATAGTTTTATTACAGGCAGCGAAGATTTGTTTTTTCCTTTTCATTTTATATGATTACCGAAGAACTTCAGAAACATTATTATTATTATTGTAGGGGACATAGTTTTATTACAGGCAGCGAATATTTGTTTTTTCCTTTTCATTTTATATGATTACCGAAGAACTTCAGAAACATTATTATTATTATTGTAGGGGACATAGTTTTATTACAGGCAGCGAATATTTGTTTTTTCCTTTTCATTTTATATGATTACCGAAGAACTTCAAAAACATTATTATTATTATTGTAGGGGACATAGTTTTATTACAGGCAGCGAAGATTTGTTTTTTCCTTTTCATTTTATATGATTACCGAAGAACTTCAGAAACATTATTATTATTATTGTAGGGGACATAGTTTTATTACAGGCAGCGAAGATTTGTTTTTTCCTTTTCATTTTATATGATTACCGAAGAACTTCAGAAACATTATTATTATTATTGTAGGGGACATAGTTTTATTACAGGCAGCGAAGATTTGTTTTTTCCTTTTCATTTTATATGATTACCGAAGAACTTCAGAAACATTATTATTATTATTGTAGGGGACATAGTTTTATTACAGGCAGCGAAGATTTGTTTTTTCCTTTTCATTTTATATGATTACCGAAGAACTTCAGAAACATTATTATTATTATTGTAGGTGACATAGTTTTATTACGGGCAGCGAATATTTGTTTTTTTCTTTTCATTTTATATGATTACCGAAGAACTTCAGAAACATTATTATTATTATTGTAGGGGACATAGTTTTATTACGGGCAGCGAAGATTTGTTTTTTTCTTTTCATTTTATATGATTACCGAAGAACTTTAGAAACATTATTATTATTATTGTAGGGGACATAGTTTTATTACGGGCAGCGAAGATTTGTTTTTTCTTTTCATTTTATATGATTACCGAAGAACTTCAGAAACATTATTATTATTATTGTAGGGGACATAGTTTTATTACGGGCAGCGAAGATTTGTTTTTTCTTTTCATTTTATATGATTACCGAAGAACTTCAGAAACATTATTATTATTATTGTAGGGGACATAGTTTTATTACGGGCAGCGAAGATTTGTTTTTTTCTTTTCATTTTATATGATTACCGAAGAACATCAGAAACATTATTATTATTATTGTAGGGGACATAGTTTTATTACGGGCAGCGAAGATTTGTTTTTTTCTTTTCATTTTATATGATTACCGAAGAACATCAGAAACATTATTATTATTATTGTAGGGGACATAGTTTTATTACAGGCAGCGAAGATTTGTTTTTTCTTTTCATTTTATATGATTACCGAAGAACTTCAGAAACATTATTATTATTATTGTAGGGGACATAGTTTTATTACGGGCAGCGAAGATTTGTTTTTTCCTTTTCATTTTATATGATTACCGAAGAACTTCAGAAACATTATTAATATTATTGTAGGGGATATAGTTTTATTACGGGCAGCGAAGATTTGTTTTTTCCTTTTCATTTTATATGATTACCGAAGAACTTCAGAAACATTATTATTATTATTGTAGGGGACATAGTTTTATTACGGGCAGCGAATATTTGTTTTTTTCTTTTCATTTTATATGATTACCGAAGAACTTCAGAAACATTATTATTATTATTATTATTATTATTATTATTATTATTATTATTATTATTATTAATTTAGGTAGGTAGGTAGATGTGAAATGAAATTCTTCTAAGTTATAACATACAGTATACCAAAATAAACTATTTCTTTCTTTCTATGTGTTTGGGCGTTTCAATGTATGCACATGCAAATGTATATGGGGGCGCTTCAATGACCGAACATGCAAATGTAATGTATATGGGGGTGCTTGGAGTAAATAAACACCGGAAAATAACCCTTAAGTCAAGGCCCCCGTTTGTATATAAAGGATACGTGCTTGCTTGTGACTGCATTCATATCTATCAAGGACCCAGAGATCACTGCTTACTGTGAGTACTATTATTATTATTATTATTATTATTATTATTATTATTATTTTTATTATTATTATTATTATTATTATTTTATTTTCTTGTTTTCACCGAGATACCATTTTCAGCTAGTTTTCTGGACAACTGGCTGATAAATCGCGGTTTGTTATTCTCATTTGATAGGTTTTTTTCTTGACTACACATACTTTGGTGTTGGGGTAAAAAAATTGTATCAGTAGTTTGCAATGTGCGTGATCTCTCTGCATACTTTGTACTAGATTTTGATATACCGTGTTATAACATACAGTATACCAAAATAAACTATTTCTTTCTTTCTATGTGTTTGTCTGGCGCAAAGAAAACTCGTAATATATATATATATATTTTTTTGTCAAGCAGTAGTACACTGACATATTTATTTTCTTTCCTGTGTACGCGAGAATTTCCTCATTAAAGAAGAGCTCAAACGGGTCAACAACTATATTGAAATTTCTGTACTTGCTGATTAGTAGTAGGGGAAATAGTTTTATTACGGGCAGCAAAGATTTGTTTTTTTCTTTTCATTTTATATGATTACCGAAGAACATCAGAAACATTATTATTATTATTGTAGGGTACATAGTTTTATTACTGGCAGCGAAGATTTGTTTTTTTCTTTTCATTTTATATGATTACCGAAGAACTTCAGAAACATTATTATTATTATTGTAGGGGACATAGTTTTATTACGGGCAGCGAATATTTGTTTTTTTCTTTTCATTTTATATGATTACCGAAGAACTTCAGAAACATTATTATTATTATTGTAGGGGACATAGTTTTATTACGGGCAGCGAAGATTTGTTTTTTTCTTTTCATTTTATATGATTACCGAAGAACTTCAGAAACATTATTATTATTATTGTAGGGGACATAGTTTTATTACGGGCAGCGAAGATTTGGTTTTTTCTTTTCATTTTATATGATTACCGAAGAACTTCAGAAACATTATTATTATTATTGTAGGGGACATAGTTTTATTACGGGCAGCGAAGATTTGTTTTTCCTTTTCATTTTATATGATTACCGAAGAACATCAGAAACATTATTATTATTATTGTAGGGGATATAGTTTTATTACGGGCAGCGAAGATTTGTTTTATTTCTTTTCATTTTATATGATTACCGAAGAACTTCAGAAACATTATTATTATTATTGTAGGGGATATAGTTTTATTACGGGCAGCGAAGATTTGTTTTACTCTTTTCATTTTATATGATTACCGAAGAACATCAGAAACATTATTATTATTATTGTAGGGGACATAGTTTTATTACAGGCAGCGAATATTTGTTTTTTCTTTTCATTTTATATGATTACCGAAGAACATCAGAAACATTATTATTATTATTGTAGGGGACATAGTTTTATTACGGGCAGCGAAGATTTGTTTTTTTCTTTTCATTTTATATGATTACCGAAGAATTTCAGAAACATTATTATTATTATTGTAGGGGACATAGTTTTATTACGGGCAGCGAAGATTTGTTTTTTTCTTTTCATTTTATATGATTACCGAAGAACTTCAGAAACATTATTATTATTATTGTAGGGGACATAGTTTTATTACGGGCAGCGAAGATTTGTTTTTTTCTTTTCATTTTATATGATTACCGAAGAACATCAGAAACATTATTATTATTATTGTAGGGGACATAGTTTTATTACGGGCAGCGAAGATTTGTTTTTTTCTTTTCATTTTATATGATTACCGAAGAACATCAGAAACATTATTATTATTATTGTAGGGGACATAGTTTTATTACAGGCAGCGAAAATTTGTTTTTTCTTTTCATTTTATATGATTACCGAAGAACTTCAGAAACATTATTATTATTATTGTAGGGGACATAGTTTTATTACGGGCAGCGAAGATTTGTTTTTTTCTTTTCATTTTATATGATTACCGAAGAACATCAGAAACATTATTATTATTATTGTAGGGGATATAGTTTTATTACGGGCAGCGAAGATTTGTTTTTTTCTTTTCATTTTATATGATTACCGAAGAACTTCAGAAACATTATTATTATTATTGTAGGGGATATAGTTTTATTACGGGCAGCGAAGATTTGTTTTTTTCTTTTCATTTTATATGATTACCGAAGAACTTCAGAAACATTATTATTATTATTGTAGGGGATATAGTTTTATTACGGGCAGCGAAGATTTGTTTTTTCCTTTTCATTTTATATGATTACCGAAGAACTTCAGAAACATTATTATTATTATTATTATTATTATTATTATTATTATTATTATTATTATTAATTTAGGTAGGTAGGTAGATGTGAAATGAAATTCTTCTAAGTTATAACATACAGTATACCAAAATAAACTATTTCTTTCTTTTCTATGTGTTTGGGCGTTTCAATGTATGCACATGCAAATGTATATGGGGGCGCTTCAATGACCGCACATGCAAATGTAATGTATATGGGGGTGCTTGGAGTAAATAAACACCGGAAAATAACCCTTAAGTCAAGGCCCCCGTTTGTATATAAAGGATACGTGCTTGCTTGTGACTGCATTCATATCTATCAAGGACCTTAAGATCACTGCTCACTGTGAGTACTATTATTATTATTATTATTATTATTATTTTTATTATTATTATTATTATTATTATTATTTTATTTTCTTGTTTTCACCGAGATACCATTTTCAGCTAGTTTTCTGGACAACTGGCTGATATATCGCGGTTTGTTATTCTCATTTGATAGGATTTTTTCTTGACTACACATACTTTGGTGTTGGGGTAAAAAAATTGTATCAGTAGTTTGCAATGTGCGTGATCTCTCTGCATACTTTGTACTAGATTTTGATACACCGTGTTATAAAATACAGTATACCAAAATAAACTATTTCTTTCTTTCTATGTGTTTGTCTGGCGCAAAGAAAACTCGTAATATATATATATATTTTTTTTTTGTCAAGCAGTAGTACACTGACATATTTATTTTCTTTCCTGTGTACGCGAGAATTTCCTCATTAAAGAAGAGCTCAAACGGCTCAACAACTATATTGAAATTTCTGTACTTGCTGATTAGTAGTAGGGGAAATAGTTTTATTACGGGCAGCGAAGATTTGTTTTTTCTTTTCATTTTATATGATTACCGAAGAACATCAGAAACATTATTATTATTATTTTAGGGGATATAGTTTTATTACGGGCAGCGAAGATTTGTTTTTTTCTTTTCATTTTATATGATTACCGAAGAACATCAGAAACATTATTATTATTATTGTAGGGGACATAGTTTTATTACGGGCAGCGAAGATTTGTTTTTTTCTTTTCATTTTATATGATTACCGAAGAACATCAGAAACATTATTATTATTATTGTAGGGGACATAGTTTTATTACAGGCAGCGAAGATTTGTTTTTTCTTTTCATTTTATATGATTACCGAAGAACTTCAGAAACATTATTATTATTATTGTAGGGGACATAGTTTTATTACGGGCAGCGAAGATTTGTTTTTTCCTTTTCATTTTATATGATTACCGAAGAACTTCAGAAACATTATTAATATTATTGTAGGGGATATAGTTTTATTACGGGCAGCGAAGATTTGTTTTTTCCTTTTCATTTTATATGATTACCGAAGAACTTCAGAAACATTATTATTATTATTGTAGGGGACATAGTTTTATTACGGGCAGCGAATATTTGTTTTTTTCTTTTCATTTTATATGATTACCGAAGAACTTCAGAAACATTATTATTATTATTATTATTATTATTATTATTATTATTATTATTGTTATTATTATTATTAATTTAGGTAGGTAGGTAGATGTGATATGAAATTCTTCTAAGTTATAACATACAGTATACCAAAATAAACTATTTCTTTCTTTCTATGTGTTTGGGCGTTTCAATGTATGCACATGCAAATGTATATGGGGGCGCTTCAATGACCGCACATGCAAATGTAATGTATATGGGGGTGCTTGGAGTAAATAAACACCGGAAAATAACCCTTAAGTCAAGGCCCCCGTTTGTATATAAAGGATACGTGCTTGCTTGTGACTGCATTCATATCTATCAAGGACCCAGAGATCACTGCTTACTGTGAGTACTATTATTATTATTATTATTATTATTATTATTATTATTATTATTATTTTTATTATTATTATTATTATTATTATTTTATTTTCTTGTTTTCACCGAGATACCATTTTCAGCTAGTTTTCTGGACAACTGGCTGATAAATCGCGGTTTGTTATTCTCATTTGATAGGTTTTTTTCTTGACTACACATACTTTGGTGTTGGGGTAAAAAAATTGTATCAGTAGTTTGCAATGTGCGTGATCTCTCTGCATACTTTGTACTAGATTTTGATATACCGTGTTATAACATACAGTATACCAAAATTAACTATTTCTTTCTTTCTATGTGTTTGTCTGGCGCAAAGAAAACTCGTAATATATATATATATATTTTTTTGTCAAGCAGTAGTACACTGACATATTTATTTTCTTTCCTGTGTACGCGAGAATTTCCTCATTAAAGAAGAGCTCAAACGGGTCAACAACTATATTGAAATTTCTGTACTTGCTGATTAGTAGTAGGGGAAATAGTTTTATTACGGGCAGCAAAGATTTGTTTTTTTCTTTTCATTTTATATGATTACCGAAGAACATCAGAAACATTATTATTATTATTGTAGGGTACATAGTTTTATTACTGGCAGCGAAGATTTGTTTTTTTCTTTTCATTTTATATGATTACCGAAGAACTTCAGAAACATTATTATTATTATTGTAGGGGACATAGTTTTATTACGGGCAGCGAAGATTTGTTTTTTTCTTTTCATTTTATATGATTACCGAAGAACTTCAGAAACATTATTATTATTATTGTAGGGGACATAGTTTTATTACGGGCAGCGAATATTTGTTTTTTTCTTTTCATTTTATATGATTACCGAAGAACTTCAGAAACATTATTATTATTATTGTAGGGGACATAGTTTTATTACGGGCAGCGAAGATTTGTTTTTTTCTTTTCATTTTATATGATTACCGAAGAACTTCAGAAACATTATTATTATTATTGTAGGGGACATAGTTTTATTACGGGCAGCGAAGATTTGGTTTTTTCTTTTCATTTTATATGATTACCGAAGAACTTCAGAAACATTATTATTATTATTGTAGGGGACATAGTTTTATTACGGGCAGCGAAGATTTGTTTTTCCTTTTCATTTTATATGATTACCGAAGAACATCAGAAACATTATTATTATTATTGTAGGGGATATAGTTTTATTACGGGCAGCGAAGATTTGTTTTATTTCTTTTCATTTTATATGATTACCGAAGAACTTCAGAAACATTATTATTATTATTGTAGGGGATATAGTTTTATTACGGGCAGCGAAGATTTGTTTTACTCTTTTCATTTTATATGATTACCGAAGAACATCAGAAACATTATTATTATTATTGTAGGGGACATAGTTTTATTACAGGCAGCGAATATTTGTTTTTTCTTTTCATTTTATATGATTACCGAAGAACATCAGAAACATTATTATTATTATTGTAGGGGACATAGTTTTATTACGGGCAGTGAAGATTTGTTTTTTTCTTTTCATTTTATATGATAACCGAAGAATTTCAGAAACATTATTATTATTATTGTAGGGGACATAGTTTTATTACGGGCAGCGAAGATTTGTTTTTTTCTTTTCATTTTATATGATTACCGAAGAACTTCAGAAACATTATTATTATTATTGTAGGGGACATAGTTTTATTACGGGCAGCGAAGATTTGTTTTTTTCTTTTCATTTTATATGATTACCGAAGAACATCAGAAACATTATTATTATTATTGTAGGGGACATAGTTTTATTACGGGCAGCGAAGATTTGTTTTTTTCTTTTCATTTTATATGATTACCGAAGAACATCAGAAACATTATTATTATTATTGTAGGGGACATAGTTTTATTACAGGCAGCGAAAATTTGTTTTTTCTTTTCATTTTATATGATTACCGAAGAACTTCAGAAACATTATTATTATTATTGTAGGGGACATAGTTTTATTACGGGCATCGAAGATTTGTTTTTTTCTTTTCATTTTATATGATTACCGAAGAACATCAGAAACATTATTATTATTATTGTAGGGGATATAGTTTTATTACGGGCAGCGAAGATTTGTTTTTTCTTTTCATTTTATATGATTACCGAAGAACTTCAGAAACATTATTATTATTATTGTAGGGGACATAGTTTTATTACGGGCAGCGAAGATTTGTTTTTTTCTTTTCATTTTATATGATTACCGAAGAACTTCAGAAACATTATTATTATTATTGTAGGGGATATAGTTTTATTACGGGCAGCGAAGATTTGTTTTTTTCTTTTCATTTTATATGATTACCGAAGAACTTCAGAAACATTATTATTATTATTGTAGGGGATATAGTTTTATTACGGGCAGCGAAGATTTGTTTTTTTCTTTTCATTTTATATGATTACCGAAGAACTTCAGAAACATTATTATTATTATTATTATTATTATTATTATTATTATTATTATTATTATTATTAATTTAGGTAGGTAGGTAGATGTGAAATGAAATTCTTCTAAGTTATAACATACAGTATACCAAAATAAACTATTTCTTTCTTTCTATGTGTTTGGGCGTTTCAATGTATGCACATGCAAATGTATATGGGGGCGCTTCAATGACCGCACATGCAAATGTAATGTATATGGGGGTGCTTGGAGTAAATAAACACCGGAAAATAACCCTTAAGTCAAGGCCCCCGTTTGTATATAAAGGATACGTGCTTGCTTGTGACTGCATTCATATCTATCAAGGACCTAAAGATCACTGCTCACTGTGAGTACTATTATTATTATTATTATTATTATTATTTTTATTATTATTATTATTATTATTATTATTTTATTTTCTTGTTTTCACCGAGATACCATTTTCAGCTAGTTTTCTGGACAACTGGCTGATATATCGCGGTTTGTTATTCTCATTTGATAGGATTTTTTCTTGACTACACATACTTTGGTGTTGGGGTAAAAAAATTGTATCAGTAGTTTGCAATGTGCGTGATCTCTCTGCATACTTTGTACTAGATTTTGATACACCGTGTTATAAAATACAGTATACCAAAATAAACTATTTCTTTCTTTCTATGTGTTTGTCTGGCGCAAAGAAAACTCGTAATATATATATATATTTTTTTTTTGTCAAGCAGTAGTACACTGACATATTTATTTTCTTTCCTGTGTACGCGAGAATTTCCTCATTAAAGAAGAGCTCAAACGGCTCAACAACTATATTGAAATTTCTGTACTTGCTGATTAGTAGTAGGGGAAATAGTTTTATTACGGGCAGCGAAGATTTGTTTTTTCTTTTCATTTTATATGATTACCGAAGAACATCAGAAACATTATTATTATTATTTTAGGGGATATAGTTTTATTACGGGCAGCGAAGATTTGTTTTTTTCTTTTCATTTTATATGATTACCGAAGAACATCAGAAACATTATTATTATTATTGTAGGGGACATAGTTTTATAACAGGCAGCGAATATTTGTTTTTTTCTTTTCATTTTATATGATTACCGAAGAACATCAGAAACATTATTATTATTATTGTAGGGGACATAGTTTTATTACGGGCAGCGAAGATTTGTTTTTTTCTTTTCATTTTATATGATTACCGAAGAACATCAGAAACATTATTATTATTATTGTAGGGGACATAGTTTTATTACGGGCAGCGAAGATTTGTTTTTTCTTTTCATTTTATATGATTACCGAAGAACATCAGAAACATTATTATTATTATTGTAGGGGACATAGTTTTATTACGGGCAGCGAAGATTTGTTTTTTTCTTTTCATTTTATATGATTACCGAAGAACTTCAGAAACATTATTATTATTATTGTAGGGGACATAGTTTTATTACGGGCAGCGAAGATTTGTTTTTTTCTTTTCATTTTATATGATTACCGAAGAACATCAGAAACATTATTATTATTATTGTAGGGGACATAGTTTTATTACGGGCAGCGAAGATTTGTTTTTTCTTTCCATTTTATATGATTACCGAAGAACATCAGAAACATTATTATTATTATTGTAGGGGACATAGTTTTATTACGGGCAGCGAAGATTTGTTTTTTTCTTTTCATTTTATATGATTACCGAAGAACTTCAGAAACATTATTATTATTATTGTAGGGGACATAGTTTTATTACGGGCAGCGAAGATTTGTTTTTTCTTTTCATTTTATATGATTACCGAAGAACATCAGAAACATTATTATTATTATTGTAGGGGATATAGTTTTATTACGGGCAGCGAAGATTTGTTTTTTTCTTTTCATTTTATATGATTACCGAAGAACATCAGAAACATTATTATTATTATTGTAGGGGACATAGTTTTATTACGGGCAGCGAAGATTTGTTTTCTCTTTTCATTTTATATGATTACCGAAGAACTTCAGAAACATTATTATTATTATTGTAGGGGACATAGTTTTATTACGGGCAGCGAATATTTGTTTTTTTCTTTTCATTTTATATGATTACCGAAGAACATCAGAAACATTATTATTATTATTGTAGGGGAAATAGTTTTATTACAGGCAGCGAAGATTTGTTTTTTCTTTTCATTTTATATGATTACCGAAGAACTTCAGAAACATTATTATTATTATTTTTGGGGACATAGTTTTATTACTGGCAGCGAAGATTTGTTTTTTTCTTTCCATTTTATATGATTACCGAAGAACTTCAGAAACATTATTATTATTATTGTAGGGGACATAGTTTTATTACGGGCAGCGAAGATTTGTTTTTTTCTTTTCATTTTATATGATTACCAAAGAACTTCAGAAACATTATTATTATTATTGTAGGGGACATAGTTTTATTACAGGCAGCGAAGATTTGCTTTTTCTTTTTATTTTATATGATTACCGAAGAACTTCAGAAACATTATTATTATTATTATTAATATTAATTTAGGTAGGTAGGTAGATGAGAAATTCTTCTAATTTTATTGGTAAATATTGCGAAATTCCAAATTCTATGGCACCTAATAAAGAAAAAAGTTTTGATCTTTTATAATAACATTTTATTTGTCGCAACAATCCAATTACAAAACAAGGATACATTGATAAAGTACTAATTACATCTGTAAATACATTTTGTGGGAAACGTATATGTATCATGTTTCCTCCATTCTCTGCTTGCTTAGATTTTACAAAAAGTAAAGCAAAATATAAATATATGAATTAAGAATAAATAAAAGTGTTTGTTATAATAAAAAAAATGACATACAGCGACTCTCCCAAAAAAATGAAAGTCACTAAAAATATATATATGAAATGGAACAAATATAGATTACACTAAACAAAAGTAAACAAAATCCTTAATTAACAAATAAAATTTCTTCAACTTCAAATAAGGGGGATTAAAAGATTTCCCCTTTGATATTTATCAAATGAAATCTTTTACACTTAACATAGTTTCAAAAAAGTCCTAGCTAGTTATTGGAAAATTTGGTAATTGATTGAACAAATACCATATATATATATACAAAGAATATTGAACTGGAATATTTTTTAAAAAACATCTATTCCAAAACATGAACAAAGATTATCAAACTGGAATAATTTTGATATTTTCAAATACATCTTTTCTTTTATTCCAATATAATTGAATTACATTATTTTTTTTAAGATTATCTAATACTGTTAAACCAGTTTGATGAATTTTATGTAAATAAAGTTTATCCACCAATTGGTTGTCTTCAACTATATGATAACTCAAAACACCACCTTTAAACTTCTTTTTACTTTGTATAGCCGTCGCCGTAAACCTATATTTTGAGTGTTTGAGTCTCTTGTTTTTTGTATAAAAATTATCAATGTCAACGGCAATAACCAACGACAAAATATAATTGCCTTCGGGAATATTTTCCCAGCCTTTGACACGATTTATGTTGAAGAATTCGTGAACATTTTCCCAAATTCTCATTTTTCTTTTATAACTAGAACTTGGGAATGCGAGGAAAAGTGTGGCACTAGAACGATAACGCAGTTTCTTGTTAAATTTGTGACGAACTGGATATGATGATGCTTTATATTTCGTCATGTTCGGTGGTCTGTTTGTTGGTATTCACATCAGCGTAATTAGTAGTCCTTCTTCTTTGACAATTATATTGGATCTGAGACAAAATATAATGCATGAACACAACTTTTGTTTATGAAAAAAAATGAATTATTCTTATTAAAAAATGAATGAATCATTATACGATATTACTTTTGGTCCTGGCAATGAAACATACCCCATTTGTAGAATTAAAAGCAACCAATCATTTTTAAAAAATTCGAGTTATAATATATATTGTACTAAATCTATTATCTATCAGTTTTTTTTTATTCAAAAATGTTCTATATATTTTGTGTGGTTTTTTAAAAATAACCAAAGCCAAAAAAATAATATAAAGGAAAACAATAATGTTATAAACAATATTTCATATACGCCACCTAATATTCATACACTCGGATGAAGAGTAATCATTATCATCGTCATCGTTGAAGTTAATATGGTTTCTTTTCTTCATTTTTTTATCTTTTAGTGATACATCTTCAATAACCCCAGTGTATCTCAAATTGCAATATTTGATTATAGTAGTTAAGACTAATGGATAAATGAAGAATTGTGTAAAACCAACCATAAACACTTTATTCTTTTTAAACCAAAAAATAATATATATATAATATAAAAATATTTTATTCTAAAAAGAAAAGGATGGTTTTAAATAATAAGTAATATGACACAATACTGGAAATATTTGTCTTTTATAATATTTCAACGAGAAACAGTTTACAGTCATATAAAATGTAGAATGCTTTTCCTTTCTTATAAGTTTAGCAGGAACAATGCCTTTTTCATGATTTGTAGGTCCAAATCTTCGTCGTTTAATCAGTATTGGGTTTCTACGATCAATTTGATGTTATTAGCCATCCACTTTTGTTTTTTTTGTCATTGTTGATGACAATGATGAGCGTCGTCTCTTTTTAACAACATTCAAGGTGGTGTGGTGATTTTTCCTCCAACTTGGATTTTCCCAGAAAGTATCCAAGAACTTTGGATTACATAAAGGTTTATTTGTGCAAGTGTAGTTTTCTATGAATTGATGGTCGTTTTTCCAAGAAAACTCTTTGTTCATTTCAATGGGGTGGATTTTGTCAAAAAACTGAATCGACTCATAATTTACGGAATACATTGCTCTTGGGTCCAATTTAAAAGCCATCAATGATTCTACTATTGAAATTAGGACTTTAAATTGTCCATAAAAATATGGTCGGTCTCTGAAATAATGAAGCCTCTTTACACAGGATAATTCCAAAACCCTTTTACTTGAGCATCCTAATGATTCGGTTTCTACGCTGTGAATTTTCTTAATTATGATGGGACGGAACCACTCTATGAATTCATTCTTCCGTGTGTTCTTATTATCTAGACACACGGAAGAAATATCCTCATTATTTTCTAAGCCCATAAAATTTCTATAAACAGCAGCCAAATATTGAACAGCTTCAAAACGATTACCAACTTCAAGAGAGTCGTTAAATTTTTTCTCATAATTTTCTTTGTCGGTAGTTTCTGGTATTTGATTAGATGCAGCCAATTGTAAATCACAACATACTTGGGCTTTTAAGGCGAATAGAAAAATAGTAAGGGCCCTGGTTAGAAACTCAATATCTCTATAATTTTTTTCTTTGTATGTGTTTAAAAATGTAAAAAAAAAATATAGAGAAACTGTATCTCTTGGTGAAATTAGGTCTAGTGCCTTTCCTTGTAAGAAATTCAGTATGGAATTCATTCTTGAATTGTTTTTTCTGTTTACGTTTAATATATTAATGAGATGAATTTCTCTAATGCACCATAAATAGAGACTAGAAACCTTTCCTGTCATTATAGTGTTTATAATGATTTTTTTCAAAGTGTCCATATCTTCTCCGTGGAAAAGAATTGGGTTGAATGGTGATGATAGGTTTTGTTTGCTCTTTTCTCGCAAACAAACCAATTCATCGTTTTGTGTTATGTTTTTTATGTTAAAAAACATTCTTTTTGGGTTCTTTTATATTGATACCCTTCTGTTGCAAGATCAGAACCAAAAGAATAAACACCAACCGGAGGTTGAAGCTGTACTGGGTATAATCGTATCCCAGTCCATTATTTATATGCTTCATCTGTCTTAGATGGGGGGATGGGGGGGGGGGGTAATCACATAGTATATATATACCAGCCCAAGGAAGGTTTCGGTTGGTTAGTTGTATCTTAGACTGGATCAGTTCAACTACCACCACAAGATTTGTAAATATGAAAATGGTTCAAGTGCAATGTCCATGTTGTAAAAATAAAATCTGTACCCCCAAAAAAGAAATAGATAATGATTTTGAAAATATTTCACTCTTTGGGGATACTACAGATTTGGAACATGATAGTTTCTTGCCTTTTCTGGATATTGAAAATTATCTAAATTTTTCAAAGTCGGGGGAAGATGATCATTTTCAAGAATTGGAGGAATTCTTAAACCATGAACAAGAAGGTGTCAACATCAAAACAAAAATTCTCCCAGTGAAGATTACTACAAACCAACACAAAGACGAAGAAAACATAAACCCAGTAAAGAAGGTTCTTAAACAAATAAAAAAAGAATTTCCCTCGAATCCATACAAAGAAGAAAAAAAGAAGACTTTTGGGGCAGAGGAGGCAGTGAATCTATGGATTCAAGAAGTTTTATCTAATCAATACAAAGACGAAGAAAAGAAGATTTTTGAAGTAAAGGAAACCGCCATAAAAGAGGAATTCCCCTCGAATCAATACAAAGTTGAAGAAAAGGATATTCCCCCAGTGAAAACGACTTCAAACCAACATCAAAAAGAAGAAATTGTCCAATTAGATATAAATCTCAACCTTAAAAGGAAAAATAGAGAAACTGACGATGATACAGAAGACTCAATAGCTAGACGCGTTTCTATAAAACACAAAAAGGAGACACTATTTGAGCCCGTTGCTAAAAGAACGAGGCTTCAAAAAAAACTTAACAACATTACGTTTTCATCAAATACCCATCCACATGGAAAACCAAAACGCTTTAAATCCAAGGATACCCCTACTAACAAGAAGGCGCACTAACAAACTTTACATCATAATAGGGATAATCAACGCCCCTAGTATCATCTTCTACGGCGGTCAAATAAGGCAATGTTAAATTCCCCACCTACGAATTATCCACGATTTTCTTTCTTTTCTCCTCACGTACCCTAGCATAATCATACCTTACAGCATAGTCTGTATAGACATACAAAATAAATATAGTCACCAACAAAATTATTATAATGCTTATAATAATAACTGTTATGTATTCCATTTTTTATTTTATAACATCATGTGAGTATCTTGTGCTATATCGGTGATAAAATGTAAACCATATACCCAGTATATTCTACGTGGGTAGTAAATTTCATTTTATTTTAGTAATGTTAGCGAATAAGTAAGATTGGAATAGAGTCAGAGTATCAATCGGTTTGGTTTCTGGAATTAGAATTAGATATATAGTCTTCTTCGTATTTCTTTTGCCCCTAATGTCATTATTATTATATAACCAAAGTGTTTTGCTATCTACTTGTTTCCATGGGTCGTCTTTTCACTCCTCTCGTTCTCCCGTTCTGGGAATTCTCTTGGTCTTCCACTCCAATAATCATCAAAATAACTGTAGTCGTCTGGTTCAGCTTCGAATATATTTTTCTAATGCATTATTTCTAAATACACCCCCGGTGATTCTTTTATTGTTATAATGAACTATAATATCATAAAAATAAAAAACGAAATTCATTTAACTGGCGTGTTTCTGATTTTTTCTTCATATGAGTTAATTTTGATATTTTTAATGATAAATCAATATTTTCATACTGATTAAATTCATCAAAAACCCTCTGTAGTGTTTTTGAACCTTGGATAATCTCATCGCTCATTTCTGTTTTTTCGTCTTTGGTGGGTTGGATTGGAAATTCCAAAAAATCAGATCTAAATTGGGAAATTTCGTAATTAAGGCGTTCAGCTCCAAGGCCCACAATTTTCATTTGTTCTTGTGGGCCCGTTGCAAACCCTCCTCGTTTTCCTTTCACTGGTGTACCAGAAAACTTTGTTCTTATGATATCATCTGGATGAGAACATTGCATCATGAGAGATGATTTATGGTTATGAACAAGAAAATATCGCGTTTTATAGATGGTGGCTTTAGTAGTTTTATAACATAGCCTATTAATATGATCATAATCTTCTAATTTTCTAGTGTATGTAAATCCGTCATCTACATCAAAATATTCATAATAGGGATAATCATCTTCTACGGCGGTCAAATAAGGAAGTCCCGTTATAGGATTTATTAGTATTCCACTAGCATATAAATCTCCCAACTCCAAATAATATTTAGAATCTTCTATATTAAATTCAAAACAGTTGTTCATATATGGAATCGATGTTTTGTTTTCGTGTTCTTTCTTTAACATCTCACCAGTATTAAATATATTATCTAGAGTTTGTCTCTTCAGGTATTGAGGATTAATGATAAGATCTGACATTATTGTGTGTGTTTTTTTCCCCTCGTTTTTAGGATTGATTATTACAAACGGCATATTTTCATCTGAAATAATTTCAGAGAGAACACCCTTATTTGAAGTTGTTGTTTGTAATTTATCACCTATAGATGGTGTGAATAAACTCGCATATGTCAGATATAACTTCATATACTGTGATATATCTATGTTATCGCAGCGAATCATTTCGCAACGATATTTCTGATAGTTTGGGTTTTGAGATTGAAAAGCCAATGACCTTCGAAGCTTGGCCCTTTCTTTTGATGAACATACCAAATTGTGAAAATAATCATTTGTTGGGTCGTCAACGTCCATAATATTACCCCGTCCTTCCCAAATCACCGATAAAATCCAGTCTTTACCTATATTATTATTATTTAATACAACATTTTCAAATTTATCTACAAAGATATCGGACTTTCTAGGCATCCCTATCCCCCCCTCAGTAGTGATTTCTATTACTTTTAGTTCACTGGAAAAAAGTTCAATTGAAAGTTTTAGGTTGCTATTAATATGACTACAAGTATTTTTCAGTTTAAATATACCAACTTGAAGCCCCTTTCTTAGTATTGTACCTTTTGTAATCATGGGTATAAATTCTATTGGGAATGGGTTTTCGTCAGAAGCCTTATAATTATAATTCATCTTAACAGCAGCAGTTTCATAAAATGTTGCTGAAAACATTCCAGATTCTATTGCCCCTTTCCTAATAACAATCCCATCTTCTTGATTATTAAATCCAGATGCAACCAATATTTTGGGGTAGCTTCCTGCAATATCAATAATTTCCGAAGGATATGATTTTGTATTTTGAAAAGCCACGGTTAAATTCTTTTGGTGTAATTGGCCTATTGATAAGGAATTTCTTAGGGTTCCTACAAAATTCTTGGCTGAAAATGCTGCGTGTCCAGTGCGAGGTAAATGGCATTTATTAGGGTGTGGTGTTATTCTAATAGAGGGACCAAATATATTTTCAATTCTTTCTCCCCTTTCTCCAACCCATAAATTTGTTGTACACCCCAAAGAACCCACTAACTGTTCATCATCAATAATATCTTGCTGTAAATATAGAAATTCGGTTGGTGAATAAAAAAGCCCATCTCTGTGTAATTTGAATAACGTACCTTCAAAACTGGTACACTCCCAAAATATATTTCTTGATTGATCTATAAGTTCTATAAAAGGTACTTCTATTTTTAATGCATATTGCATCATTCGAAAGTAATTAAATATACCAAACTGAGATGTTATGTACATTAGTTGTTTGTGTGATAAATTTTCTGGTGTTTTCCTAAAAAACTTATATAACACTTGGTTGGCACAAATGTACTGATAGTTTTCATCTAATTCTTCCAAATATTCTGGATTATCAACTTTTTGACAATCAGAAAAAAAGCTTTAGTAATAATATATGCATATTTTCTCCAACTGTTAAACTATATGTTGATATTACTGTATCAATCACACATTCCAGTATCAATCCACAGTTTTTGGGGGTGTCTGATGTAGTTACCAAATCAATGAAACCTATTTCACTATTGGTTATATATTTAGGTTCTTTCGTTTTAGAATCTTTGGTTAAAACTTTTTGAAGTGAACAAGCTATTCCGCAAATATTGTAAAAGGAATTTGTTGGGGCGTTTCTTGTAAATCTCCCAATTCTATGCACATCAAGATTATTATTGTTGTTTATAAACGCATTATTATTATTATTAATCTCTCTTTCGTCAGTTTTTCCCGTCCACCCAAAGGAAATATTATCTCCTCTGGCGTTATAATCATCAAATTCATTTGTATATTTATTATTATCTAAAACTACATAATCTTTATTAAGAATACTAGTCTGTGATATAGCAATGTCAATTTCTCCTCTTTTTATGGTTTGTGATAGGTTGCTTATAATATTAGTATCATTAACTGGGGATTTCGGGAAATGGAGCCACTTTATTATGGCTTCTGTGGTTTCTTCGTTATCTAGTGCAGAATTTAAATCATTACCAGTTTTGGTCAAGACGCCCATTAAAGTGATTTCTTTTTCATTTGCTGATAAGCACCCATTATCATTTTTACTACCACTAGTAGTGTTATTGATAGACAATAATTTTGGTTTTTTGTTTGGTGGTGGGTGATGATGATGATGATGTTTTTTATGTTTGGATGCTCTTTTTGTTTTATTATTATTATTATTATTATTATTATTATTATTATTATTATTATTATTAGTAGTAGTAGTAGTAGTAGTAGTAGTAGTAGTAGTAGTAGTAGTACTAGTACTAATGGTTTTTCTGGAGACAATAATAACTTTCTGATCACAGCTTAAAATAATGTCATAATTCTTTTTTCGTTTGCAGATTCGGTGCATTTGTATCAAATCATTAACACCTATGCCTAGTGCTTTAAATGTTGTTTTTTTCCTTTTTTCTTATAATAATCTTTTAAATTTTCAACGATATTATTATGAATCCGAATTTTTAACAACTTTGAAATGATGATATCAAAAAAGGCAGTAAATATCTTACCGGGGTAAAAAATGCCATGTTACCCAAAGTATTTATGGTATTCATTTCATTAATGACTCCACAATATTTTGTTAAAAAGGGCCAATTTAATATTTTGTTATTTTTACTATACATTATTATCATTTGTTTCTTTTTTCTCTTGTGTAATTTCCGTTTATCAACCCATACAAATGTTTTCGTATACAAAATATTTTGATTTACAATAAAATTTCCAGGGTAAAAATCTCGTGGATAATCATTACAAAATAAACATCGAATGGGATTAGGAATAAAATTATTCCATTGATTTATATCAACGGGAGTTTCATCTCTGAAGTCCAGTATTTTTTTAAGCAGCAATTGCCACATTTTTCCGTCTTTAAAATAGGAACTGAAAAATGGGTTTGCGTTGAAGGATAAAAGTTTAATTTTGGCCAATAAAATCCAATCCCCAAAGTTAAACGCATCTGTACAAAAAATCCCACCAAATCATTTTCATTGCAAATTCCGTTTATATCTTTGGCCAAATCAGATTGATATATAAGATTAAATTTAATATCTGGGTATTTTCTAAATAGAATATCATAATTATCTTGTTCTATTTTTAGTTTATGAGTTATGTTGAATCTCAAAAACATTTCTAAAGTTCCGTCGTTTTTGTCTGTTTCCATGCATTTTTTACACGGCAAAACAAAGACGTTTTTTTTCCATAATGTATTGTGGTTATGGTTTTCATATCCAGTAACATCAATAAGCATGATCAAATTAACCGTATCTATTTTAAAAAATATAAATGCTGAAACAGTTAAGATTCTCCTTTTTATTGTGGGGCATAATATTATTATTTAATATTTATATAATTTTTGTTGGTGTTAATGATAAAAGGCCTTTTTTTATTCAAATAAAAATTCAAGTTTAAAGGTTTATTTTGATGGAATGCCTCTTACCCAGTTACCAAAATCATTATCATCATCAGAAAAAAAAATTGTGAACTGTAATAGTTCTATAATTCATTGCCAGGAAGATATAGATTGCGCGAAAACTTGTATGCCAATAAACTTTGAGAATGTAAAAACTATCCCCGTTTGTTCTTCTGGTGTATGTGCATATAAGTATATCAAGGAAAACTCAATAATGTCAGCTTGTCTTAATGGTGGCGAACCTATTCCCAAAATAAATAATTATTATAATATTCGTGGACTCGGAACGTTTGAATGTGCTTGTCCAAATAATTTTATTGGTAAATATTGTGAAATTCCAAATTATATGGCACCTAGTAAAGAAAAAAGTTTTGATCTTTTATAATAACATTTTACTTATAAACGAAATAAATGTTGGGCTTGAAATATTTTGATATATTTAAAATTTTTTATTATTTTAGCAAAATGGAATTTTATTATTACAACGTGTTTTTATATTTTTTGTGAATAAATATTGTTGCGGTAAACATTATAATGTTTTTTCATCCTAACCGGCTTTGATGAATTCAGGCCCTTTAATCTAATACTTTATAAAGCAAATAAATTTATATATCAGTCACAGCATCGTTGTCATTTTTATTGTTAATGTAAGGCTTAAACACATATACACCATTAAGAATGACTAATAATAATACTAAAACAAATTCAGCTGGCATAAAATGGCGTTCATATTTCTTTAATATTTCAATATACTTATTAGTATTAGCATCTCTATAATATTTGGGGAAAATATATAGAGGACATAAAACCATTATACCTAGAATACACAGTAAAATTATATTGATTATATAAACTATATTTTGACTAATCTTCATTTTTTATTTTTATCAAAAATATTTTTTTTATATATACCCCATTTTAATTAGGTGGATAAACAATCAGAATATATATTTCATTATATATTTCAATGGAATATAATAAAGGAAACATCAATTGGTTATTTCCCAACAAAAAACAAAAAAACACATCTGCAGTGATAGATGGGGTGATTATAGGAAAATGTTTAACCACAACTAGTGGTGATAATAAACATTATCATTTCAAAATGCCTACGATATCTATTGAAACTTATTTCGAAATTGCTGAAACAATTGTTAATAAAAAAATAATTGTTCATACACACAAAATAGTATTACCCCCAATGAAAAATATGATAATCATGATCGATATAAATCTTTGAAATTCACTAAAAAAAATATTATCACTAAATCTTGTATGAAAAAAATAATGAAAATTGCAATTAGTGTATGTCCTAGATGCCGATATTCAAATTGCTTCCTGTGTTGTAAAAAAAGATAAGTATAATAACACAAGTTTTACCTCGAAAATTATTTCTTGTTTTAATTGCTTTAATACATTTAAGACCAAGAACATTGATTGTAATAACTATCAATTTAATAAAAAGACATTTTACAATATTTTAGGATATCAAAATAAAAAATGCATGATAACATATCAATCTTTTTATAAAGAATTTTTACATCATCTTAAAAAGCAATACCAACAACGGCAAACAAATAAATCATATCAATACAGTAATAATCGGGCATATCCTTCATCATCACCATTACAGATATCAAACAAAATAATAGGAATATACGATTCTTTGTCTGAGAAATCAAAAAACGAACTGAATTATGAACCCGACGTCTTAAACTATTCAATCAAAGAAATTGTGCCAGATAATAATAACAAAGGAAAAATCATACCCCCTATGGCCTTTTTTATTGAAATGAATAAAACTATATCCTTCTTTAAAAAACTCATTGATCCTAAAGTTGATATAAAAAATATTAAAACTAAATATGGATCTATAATATCAAGAGGGGGTGGAGGAAAAAATAATATATTTAGAACAATCTGTTGTAATAGAAGATATGTTAGATCTGCCAGACTTGTAATCGTTCCCAGATTTCAGCTAGATGCTCACGAATGTATTTTGCCGTATAATATATATTGTAGACTAGGATGTCCTAAATATGTTCTCTGTCACCGTTACCCAACCTTAGATTTGAGAAGTATGACATTTCATAGCGTCAAAACTACTTGGCAGTATCCATGTATGGGTATATCTACATCCATTGTAGAAGGAAATAATGCAGATTTTGATGGTGATTGTCTGCACGTAATACCATCCATGACTTTACTTAGTCAATCAGAATTAATTCATTTATTTCACCCAAAATACAATATAATTTCACAACAGAAACTACGAGTTCATTTTGACCACGATGAACGACAAACTTTATTTTCGTTATTTGGATTAAATTCTACCGAAATTCATAGTGGTTTGTATGACATGGCATTAAAGGAGGGTTCTCTAAAAACATATAATTTATTTTGTAAATTTAAACAACTATGTCATTTCATTTGGCAATATAAAAGCATAACAACAATAAAATGCAGGGATTTTTTATCAATCACTAATAAAGATTCTTCCTATCTAACCTTTATAAATGAAATATACCCAGAAATCCCCATCCATAATAGTATTAAAGAAATGATCGAATCTCATGCTTCGCGATTTAGTATTGACCATCTATGGCAATTATTTGGGGAGATTTTTCAAGATTGTCCAATGGGGTTCTTAAACGGAATGAATAAAAAGGCATTTATTGATATAGCATTAAATACACACAAAAATCTTATAAGCGAAATTTCTCTTTATGGCTATACAATCATAAAACTTACACACTGCACAAAATCTATTTATGTTGGATACGATAACAGAATTTATACTACAGATGGAATACTGGTGGCCCTAAATGTTTATGATTTACTTTGATAATCAACTGAGATTTTAAAAAAAATAAGCTTCTTTGTTATCAGTTAGTTCAAAAAATAATTCTAAGAACAAGAAATTGTTTTCTTTAATAATATTACATTTGTAAATATATATATTGTATTATTTTAAAATACATTTAAATCTAGTCAACTGCCTTTCGTAGGCTGGCGCAAAGACTGGTGACTGAGCCACCACCAACATTAAACCGAAATAATTTTCTGAGAAAAATCTATTTCATAACATACAAAGTTTATCTAGCTGGAATAATTTTGATATTTTCAAATACAATTTTTCTTTATTCCAATAGAATTGAATTACCTTATTTTCTCTAAGATTATCTAACACTGTTAAACAGGTTTGTTTTGTTTAATTTTACGTAAGTAAAGTTCATCCTCCGAGTGATTGTCTTCAACTATACGATAATTTAAAACACCGTCCTCAAACTTCTTTTTTACTTTGTATGGCAGTTGTCGTAAACATATTCTTACGGTTGAGTAGTATATCCGAGTCTGTTTGTTGGTATTCACATCGGCGTGGTTGGTTATCTTTCTTCTCTGACAATCATAACGGGTCTGGGACAAAATATACATCAACTTTCCTTATGTTTATAAACGTATGAATCATTCTTATTAAAAAATGAATGAATCATTATATGATATCACCCTTGATCCTGGTAACGAAACATACCCCATTTGTAGAAATAAAGGCCAAGTGCTATTTTTGAAAAATTCTAGTTATAATATATATATACAACTAAATCCATTATCTATAATTACTTTAACTCTTTTAAGAATACCAGTGTATCATTAAATGACATTCTAAGTGTTATTAATCTGAAAATAAATCCAAGTCAGAAAATAAGTAAAGATATTACTGGTTATAATATACTAATAAATAAAATATTTTTCCCACAAATTTCTAGTGATTCTTCTTTAAGTTTAATTTAAAAATATTCTATATTTTTTTGTGGTTAGTCAAAAATAACTAAAGCCAAAAAAATAATATAAACGAAAACAGTAATCCTACGAACAATATTTCATACTCGCCACCAATATTCATACACTGGGAAGAATAGTAATCATCATCGTCGTCTTCAATAAAGTTGGCGCTATTAATTTGATTTTTTTTGTTCATTTTTTTTTCATTTGGGGGTTTATGTTTTTCCTTAATCTTTTCTTGAGATTTTTTTATTAAAAAGAGAAATGTTAGGTTTATTATGGTCTTTAATATATATTTATTTGTAATCATTAATGTTACTACAAATTCGTTTTTTCTTTGGGTTGTTAATTGGTTATAAAATCATTGTTGTTGGTGTGAAAAATAAAAACGCACAACTGAGCATTATACTCTTTAACATATTAATTTACAAAAAACTCATGAATCTAGGATAAAAATTTTTATGGTCATTATCAACCAACCCATTACCCCCTATAATTCTATTAACTAAATTTTTTTCATAAAATTTTGGTTTTGAGCATAAAATTGATTTAGAAATACACTGGTATAGCTAAAATGACGATTTAAATAGGAAGAAACAAAAGATATTGTTGGTGATTTCATATATGATCACTAGGATGATACGGGTTCAATAGCCCCATATGGATAAATGAAGACTTGTGTATAAGCATAAGCATTTTATTTAAAAAAAAACGCTGACGTTAAATAATAAGTAAAATAACACAGCGCTGGAAATATTTGTCTTATATAATAATATTTTAACGAGAAACAATTTACACTTGTAGTGACAGCAAAGCGAAAATATCTTACAAAATACACTCATCTGTTTCTTTATTTGTAATGAAATGAACAGTCGAACAAGCATTTGGCTCTGTATTCATTCGACAAATATCAGTAAAATGCAAAATGTTTTGTTTTCTAAAATTTGTCAGTCCAAAATTTACTTGAATTACAAGGAAATTAGAAAATAGTGAAAGCAAAACATTTATTAGCTTGTAGTAAAGCAAAAATTATCTTATAATCTTCAACATATGACGTAAAATTATTATAAAGGGGGATTCATGTGATTTAGGAAGAGTTTCACAGAGATGAGTCAAAGTGACTCCCTTGGGTATCCATTACATCATCTAAAAAAATTATATCTAAAGTAATCCGGTAAACTTTTGTAGGATTGTAGGATGTGACACTCGTATATTGAAAAATGAATCAAGTTTTTTTCATACATGCATGAAAAATGTTTGTAAATTTCACCCAAACATAATTATTATTAAATTTTCGCTTTTCTTTTTTTCTTACTTACTTTTATTTTCTCTTGAAATGTACATTTGGTTAACACAAAAATAATTTTTGGTAATAATAATATATTAACTTGAAAAAGTATGGACCACCCCTTTACCTACGGATCCCAAATAAGTATATATATGTAAACCATTTTTAGAATTCTGGGGGTTGATTACAATTTACTAACAAACGACCAGCGATATTAATCATATCTTTAACGCTGTTTCTTAATTCTTCGGCATAAATATGACTAAACCCCTCTAAAAATGTATTTAGCATCGCATAATCAAAAATTTTGTCGTCTTTCGATATAATAATTTTACTTATTTCTGGATTATTAATATAAATATAGAAACATGTTAAAATACGATGAATTGGTGCAATAAACTGTTTTCCGTTTAATTCTCTATTCTTTTTATCTAAGGCCATACTCCGAAGCAACCCACTTAAATAAACACCAAGAGCTGCTATAAGATAATATTCATATGATCTTTTCCTATACTTATTTAAAAGAAAATATAAAGCTTCATCAAAATTCTTATCACTAAAGTCGTATCTCGTAGCTACGTTGTAAATAAAAGATAAATTTTCAGTAAAATTAATACAATCATTGTCATTTGTCTTTAAAAGTATTCAATTTTTTTCACTATTAATTATTTGCTTGTATATATTTTTATGATTCTCTTGAAAATATGTTTCTGTTTCTAACATCTTATTATCATTCATTAGATTAGAAATTAAACTATAGTCGGTTTCATAACAAGCATACATAAGCCTTAAAATTATGGGCATTTGAAGATGATCTTGAAATTTTTCAAATAAATTTAATTCCTTAATAACAGTCGAGTAGTATATTAAACCAGTCATTGATGCAGTCATGGATATTTTAGTAAATAGACACATAAAAACCACATTAAATATTTCCCCCAGTGTGGTGAACATTAATGTAAATGAAATGTGGTCATTGTCATAAATTGTTATATTTGGAAATTTAATCATTATATTTAACACCGTTCTTAAACTGCTTTCATTATTCAACAAATTTTGTAAAATAATATCTCTATGCGTTTTTATAAAAGAATGTACGAAATTGGCTGTCTCTTCCACGCTTGAAATGAAATCGCCCATTAAATCTTGTTTTTCATTCCCCCCTTCTTCTTGCGCCGAATGGCGTAACCCCCCAGCTATGTTTACATATCTTTTGAATTTTGGATCATTTTCAAAATGTTCCATCTTTTTGGTTAGCATGTTTTGGATTGATTGAAATTGTCCCATAAAACACTGTAAAAATTGCTGAAAAGTAATCATTTCTTCATTTTCTGTATTATCGTCGTTGATACCCAAAGAAGCAATAGTGGATGATGATGACTTTAACATATCTTCCATGATGGATTTCATTCTTTCGGGGGTTGCGGGTAAAACGATATCTGTATCTCGACTAAAAATATGTAAATCTTCAATTATATTCTCGTGGAATAAAAGTTCCATTATATTTATAAAGCAATTGATCAAATATTTGGGACTAATAAATTTATTACTTTCATAATTAGGCAAAATGCACCGGACTGGCAGGCATCCATCATATTTATTTTTATCCGATTTATGCATTATTTTTAAGAAATATCTATTTACATCATGAATAAATTGTAAATCTTTATCCTGGCTTAATTTGAAATCGATATTATTTAAATCTATTGTGTCAACTTCGTCCCTGTTTACAAATTTTAGAAGCACGTTTTTTGTTCTACAATTTATAAAAAAATTTTCGATTTCAACGGTAGTCATTTTTTAAATAAAAATAAATAATGTTATTAACCTATAGTAATAAATTCAAGAAGAGAGAAATCGAAAACGCAAACTTTTAATCTCCAGAAACTCTAAAATAGTTTAGATATTATCTATATATATATCTATATATATATATATATATATATATATATATATATATATATATATATATATATATATATATATATATATATATATATATATATATATATATAGTAATTTTGGGATTCATAGATATATATGTAGTTTCAGAAATATTTCCAAGTCCAGAAGAAATTTTTTTTTCTAAAAATAATTCTAAGTACATATGAAACTCTCTATGGAAGAATCCGTATTTTTTTCAGAGGAAACAAATTATGGTTTTGTACACCTAGAATATTGCCTAATAAGACAGTACAGTACTTTATTGGAACTCAAACAGCATTAACCCAACCCAACCCAAAGAGATTAAATTTCAAATAAATTTTGACAATAGGGAATCTGTCCTTCCTCTCCAAATAATCAAAAAGAATAGAATATGAATGTAAGTAAGCCTTGGGTTTTTTTTTATGTATTAGTTTCCTTGGCTTAATTTTTAAGTTCCTTTCGTTTTCTGAAGGCTGTAAAGTTTGTTAGTTCGCCTTCTTGTTAATAGGGGTATCCTTGGATTTAAAGCCAAGAACGCCAACAATAAATGTTAAATACCCCATCTATGAATTTTCCCCGACTTTCTTTCCTCCTCGAGTTTCCTATCATAAAAAACCTTTATAGTATAATCTAAATAGACATAACAAAGAAATAAAGTCACTACCAAAAATAGTATAAAATACGTTTTGTATCCCATTTTTTTAATATCATGATGATTTTATAAATAAATTTAGTGAAGAATGAAAACAATAATAATCGTTATGATTAATAAACCTAATGCCTCTACATAAACAACAAAATTATTATTTACCTTGGGTAGTTCTATAACAAATTGAATGTAAACGAGCAAAATGCCAATTTTCAAAAGTGGTTCTTCACCAAACTGGAATGTAAACGAGCAAGATGCCAATTTACAAAAGTGGTTCTTCACCAAACTGGAATGTAAACGAGCAAAATGCCAATTTACAAAAGTGGTTCTTCACCAAACTGGAATGTAAACGAGCAAAATGCCAATTTACAAAAGTGGTTCTTCACCAAACTGGAATGTAAACGAGCAAAATGCCAATTTACAAAAAAAATATTTTAATCGATAATTTTGATCGTAATCATTAATTGAAAAGATAAATTATTATATATATTATACAAAAAGTGTAACTGCATATCCACAAGAGCAGGTAAAATAATTACACATTAAATATCCATTGAGTTGGTCATGTGTTATTTGGAATTATCTATTTTATAATAATATATAGTCTTTCAAGTTTACCGGATCGTACTTTAAATGACAATTATATTGTAGCAATAAATCTTAACAATATACAATTATAACTGTGAAAACTGTCATACAATATTTTAAATTTTTTAAGTTGTGGTTTATTGTCACTTGGTGTCTTGTTTTAATATTTTTTAGTGGTTGGTTCTTGGATAAGATTTTTTCTACTTTCTACTTCTTTTTCATCACAATTTTTGAAACAGAATGTCTATATTATTTCACATTCATTTTCAATATATGGTTGATGTAAAAACCCCTCTCTTAGCAGCCCACTACTTTACCCACCTCGAGGATGCTTGGCTCTTTTAGCAATAGGTTCAAAAAATATCCTCTTTTGGTTTTTTAGAGAAACTCGTCTAGCTATTGAGTCTTCTGTATCATCAAAAAATAAGCATAATAATTATAAAGAATAAAACAATTTTATAATATTTCATATATCTAGTTTTTTATTTTACTTAAAAAATATAAGATAAAAGTAGCCTTCTTGTCTTGATTATTAATTGCGTATACTTCTTGTGGTTAATACAATTCTCATCATGCAGGTTTTTATAAAAACCCTAACGGGCAAAACTATAACAATAGACGCAAACCAGTCTGATACTATAGAAAATATAAAGTATAAAATTCAAGATAAAGAAGGCATTCCAACAGACCAACAACGCCTTATATTTGCAGGCAAACAATTAGAAGACAATCGGACACTTTCTGATTACAACATTCAAAAAGAAAACACCATTCATCTCGTCTTAAGACTAAGGGGGGGGGGGAAGCACCTCATAATAAAATAAAAGTTATTAAAACTTAATCTAAACAACATATTTTTGTACAAAATTTTCTCTGTATTTTATTATCATCCCCCCATTTGGGTAAAATAATTTGTATATAATTTTGATTTGATAGTAATTCATTTCCTTCTTTACTAAATTTTTCGTTTAATAACCGGTACTCATATTCGGATAATTTTAACCCAATATTAATATCATTACCGTAAGCTTGATTTTTATAATAATCTTTCTCTGTAAGAATATCATTAATTTTTTTTGACTCTTCATCTTCATTTTTGTTTTCATTTGTGATATCCATTACTCTTTTTATGTAAACTGATTCTTTAATATTGTTTTCTATTATTCTATGAATGCATGATTGAATAATGGAGGGAAGGTGTGAATTTTCATTAATATTTTTACACTCATTTGCAAAAATATGGGCAAAATCTTTTGGGGTAATTGATAATTTATCAACATCAATAAGATTTTGATTCAGCAATTCACCTTCTAGATAATCTCTTAATTTATTTTCCAGTGTTTTTGTTTTTATTTTGCCTAATTTTTTCATGATACTCATTGATAACTAATTTTATTTTAATGGTATATGAATATAAAAAAAGTTAAAGAATTCAGTGTAATACTTTTATTCATTATTACTTATATACTTAATTGATTGATTATATAAAATATAAAACTACCAGAAAGACATTATTTTTTTTATTTATTTACCAGAAGATCCAAATCCTTTATTGCCCCTACAAGATTCTATTTCCCATTTTTCATTTTTGATGTTTTCAACTAAACAGATATCAATTCCCGAAAAAAATTATATTTGGGCAATTCTATCCCCAATATTTATTTCAAAAGAATTATTTGGATGAGAATTATGCAAGACCACTTTTATAGGTCCATTATAATCCGAATCTATCATTCCCGCAACAACATCTACATAATTATTCAGAGCTATGCCAGACCTAGATTTAATCTCTCCGTGTATTTTGGAAGGAAATTTCATACATATGCCAGTATCAATGGCAATTCATTGACCGACAGGAATATTTTCATTTTGAGCACTATATAAGTCATAACAAGCCGCCCCCGTTGATCCTTTAGTAGGACATTTAGCATTGTCTGAAATTAACTTAAAGCTGACTTTTAGAATATTTTCCTCCATTATAATTATTTCTTCTGGGTGTGTAGTAATATGACTATATATATAATACCAAGAGCATTACCATTTATATGAAATATTTTTGGGAAATAATAATAATATTTATAACCTATTGTGGCAAGCCAAAACGATCGATAATTTTTTTTGACCAAAAAAATCTATTTCTGTCTTTTTACGCATATAAAAAATAGGACAGTAACGATTACTGCATATAACTTCTTTAATTAATGATCCTTGACACCTTTGACATTCAGTCCAAAATTGATTGAATTTTTTTTCGAGTGTAGCTAATTTTTCAATGTGGTGTGTATACAAATCTGTTTCGTGTACTTTACAATTATTACATAAAGCGTTATATTCTACATCATCGGGTACTATTTTTCTTTTTAATAAAGGAATTTTACAATTTATACAAGTTGGATGTATTTGAAAAAATTGACTTAATGGTCCTACTCTACTTATTGGTAAACTCTTTTTTTGTGTATGCTCTCCTATTAATATATAAGATTTGGTTTTATCACCGAGAATGGGTTCAAATATTCTAATAAGTGGCTTACTTAATTGATGTTTTAAATAATAATCATAATCTAATGGAATATTATTTTCTAATACATATATTGGATCTTCAGCCCTTTCATAAATAGGACTTATTTTAAATCCACATATAATAACGTATGGAATTCTATCGCCAAGTTTTGGAGCACTACCGGCATCTCTTTTTCTTAATTTGATGGCTAGCTCATTGTGAATTTGCTTTCCTTTATATTCTTCTGCTTTTTTTGTTAACTCCTTTGTAATAACTAATTGAGAGATGTCAATCTCATTACAAAGTAATTTTGATATGGTTTGTTTGACAAAATTAAGGGCTTCTATTGGGTTTCTATCAATTAAGATTTTTTTCAGACAAGTATTTATGACCTTAGCCACGAGTGGGCAATTGTCTCTACGAATTGTTTCTAGCCCCTTGCAATCTATTTTATCATAAGTATTAGCATTTGTATAATAAAGACCAGCATATCTTTTTTTGTTAATAAGCAAGTAAGAGAAATATATTTTTTCAAAATCAAGTTTGATTGGCTTGATAAAAGACTGAGTCACATGATTTGCCGCCTCCTTGCCCAAATTTATGGCCTCTTCTAAAGTTTCAACTCCAAAATTAATCATAACAGAATCGGTATCACCATATATAACTATAGCATTGTTATATTTTTCTTCAATCTTGTTTTTGGTGAGAGAAATCATCGTTCTTCCAAACGCCGTAACACTTTGTGATATATCTAAACACGGCAATTTACCAATTTGTGCGCCCGTAAAACCATAAACAGAATTAGCCAATATTTTATATGCCAGTTGTCTACCATCAAAGACTTTCTTTTTCCATGGATCTTCTTCGTTTTTTAATGCAATTTTCGCCTTCTTACGAGCAATTAAAAAGGATTCTAAAATTTCTGGAATTAATCCCTTGCGCTTATGACATTTTACAAAATAATTATTAGAAGGTGTAATGATATAATCGTCAGTTTTCAGAGCCATTTGATTAATATATCTTTTATCAATAAAGGTTGTATAACACAGATTATGTGCTATCATTATCGATGGATATAATGATACAAAGTCTAAAGTAACGATTGGAACGTTATAATATCCTCTTTTTGGTTCAATAACTGTAGCTCCTTCATATTCAAAATTCTCCTTTTTATCAAACACCGGTAATACTAAATTCTGTTCTTTGGCTTTTCTTAATATTTGTGAAAAAATTTTAATCTGTTGTCCTCCATTTATAACATATGATAAAGGAATGCCCGTTACGCGTGCCATTTCTATATAATTGACTACACACATCAATTTATTCAATAATTTTAAAGGAAGAATAGAATCTTTTAAACAATATTCAGCCAGTCTTTTTCTAGTCTGATCATTACCATTTTGTAATTCAGAAATTATAGAATGATGAACATCTTCTTTTTGTTCGTTAAGAAAATGATAAGATACAGAATTTAAAGTATATGACCGAAGTTTGTGTTCTTTTAGTATTATTGTTAAAAGGTCCATTAAACACCGTCCATCTATGTTAATGATTTTGTTATTTCTTTTTCCTGTTTGTTTGTTTTGGGTTATGGTATCTAATATTGTAGATTTTATTCCTTTTACCCTTCCTAAATGAGCAAATACTGGCAAGTTTAAATGCTTGGCGCGGTTAAGTAAATATGGTAAATCAAAATTATTAATATTATATCCAGTAATGATATCGGGGTCAATAAACAATAGGAATTTTGACCAATTTTCTAACATTTCTTTTTCTTCCTGAAATGAAAAAATTTTAGAGCCCACAATGGGAGCACAACTATTCAAAGTAAAAACAACACTTATGAATGGCTCAGTCTCTCCGTGCCGCGTAACAACATTTCCAATTTGTATGACCGGATCTATTTCGGGTTCTGGAAATATTCCCCGTCTTCCCCCACACTCAATATCAAAAGATAATATTCTGAGTGGGGCAATAGACGCCCATTCTCCTTCGGGTTCATAAATAATTATTTTTTCCCACTCAAAAACGTTAACCTCTAATTGACAAGTAGTATTTTTAAAATTTGTCTCATTATTTTTTATTTCCCACTCACCAATAGGTAACTCGATCCAACAACAACCAGGCATCTGAGCATCTGTCATAAATCTAAGTGTAAAATCAACATTTGATTCGTAAACCCGAAAGTGAGTGGGATGTTTATCTATCACTAACCCATTTTCAAGAATAATCTTAGCTATAGATATTAATTTTGGTAAAGCCACAGTAACTTTAAAAAAACACAATGATGACGATGATTTTTTTTCTTGATATCCATATATACTTTGTTTAAACACCCTATCTACACTTAATACGTATTCCTTTAATTTAATTTGATCTTTTGTTTCATTCAAGTAGATTTTTCGATTCAGGGCCCTTTTTATTTGGTCTGAATATGAAACTTGTTTTTGTGAATCTAATAAAGTCACAGAAACATATATATAAGGAAAAATTCAAATACATTACAACAAATAGTATTCCCTATATCATTTAATCCAAATAATCTTATTATGGGTACCTGCTGCTGCTGCTGCTGCATATTATAACCACCACATTCCTTTTTTCTTACCGGATAACCAATATAATAATCAATATCCATCTGCTGAAAACACAATTTATTTGTATTGGGAGTTGATAATGGTGCTGCTGGCCTATTCCATTCTTGGAGGAACCTATTTTTATTATCACCATTTTCAAAAAATTGCCGCAATTTGCTTATTTTACAACTTATTTTGAATTATATCTTATGAAAAACTATTAGACGTAATACCAATTTCATGTAAAGCCATTTAAAAATAAATGGCTTATATATATATATATAAATATCTTTTAAATTACCAGGAAAATAAATTTATATTAAATTTGTAAATTGGATACCTTTTTTGTTATACTAAAAAATGGCAACATATTATGCATTCCTTTTTAATAAAAAATGTTTACAAGAAGAACAAAACATAGATGATGTTGATAGTATTACCTATTATATGTTAAAACCCAAAGACTTGGCCTCACGGATGACATATAATATAAAAAAACATACCCACAAATTTGAAAAAATTATTATTTATTGTATAACTGATATGATAAATTCGAAAGAATACGCTATTTTTCCTGAAGTCGGCTCATCTGGCAATTATTTCATGATGAGTGTTTATGGATTTATTAATATATTTTTAAAAGAAATTTTTAAAGAAGATATTTACCAAGACGTAAAAAGTATAATTGGTGTTTTCATCACCACAGAAGAAATTTATGATAAGGGTAAAATACCCCCACTTTATAATGCGGTCAATTTAGACGATGAAAAAGACGAATTAAAAAACGAATTTGAACGTGGATCGTTCGGGTCGTGTTCCGAGATTACAATTTACCAATATTTGTTAAAAAAACATTCAATAGCGACAGAAGAATTGAATGGTTTGAAAGAGGTGAAAAGGTTGATATTACAAAATAAAAATGTTTTTGTTATGCGGGTGGATCACAAAGTTATACCTTATATTAATAATCAAATGTTTGATAAAAAAAAAATATCCCTTAAAAAATAATCCTTTCGGTAGATATTTCATGATTTTCATGAAAACATAATAAAATATTATCATTGTCGATTTCATTAATATCATCATTCGTACGTGTAAACATTAAATTAGAAAAATTAATACGCCCGAATGATAGCAAAGTATTAAATTGAATATTAATATTATTTATTATTTCATCTATTAAATTTGCGTTAAAACAACATTTTGCATAAGAAATGTTAGAATAAGTATCCGAATTTAGACGACTTAACTCAACTAGCCTCTGCCTGTGTTGTTCGGTTACAGAATATTTAGAATGAGGAGAATTATTGGAAATGATAAAGGACAGGAAAAAAAGCTTCGAATTAGTATTATTTTTTTGTTGTTTTCTAAAAATTTCTAAAAGGGACACAAATAACATATAATCATCTAACCACGTTTTAGGATCTAGAAAAATTATAACAATGAAATTATTAATATAGTTACAATTCAGGTATTTTTCCAAGTTGTATAATTCGTCCTCTAGAAATAATTGTTTATTGTTTTTTTTAGAAATGTTTATATATAAACCAAGATTTTCATCTATGTCCTTTGAAATCTTTCTTTTCTCTATTACTTTTTGGTTATTTATTATTAATATCAATGTTTTTTTGTTTTTATAAGAAGGATTATTATTATTTCGGGGTGTGGTATGAAAATAATGATTATATGTTGTAGTGTTGATATCATTATTGTTATTTTTTGGATAACAATAACAACAAAAGGAAAACATTTTTTTTAATATTAAAAAAAACAAAGTATGATTATTTCTGAAATATTATTGTGGGTTATATTTATAATCTATGTAGGACTTTTCTGTAATTTATCACAAAAACACTTATTTAAAAACCCTTTTGATGAATTATATCCTCCTATTGGTTTTTATTTTGCATCGCCTATATCAAATCAATATTCTGATCATTCATATTATAATGTATCGGTGTTTTCTAATGAAAATGAATTTACTCTTGATTTCATGATTCATATTATGCCACAAGATTTGTATTTCTTTTTGAATGATAATAAATTAATTTATCATCCCAAAGAAGAGTTATCTGAAATGTGTGAAAACGAATTTCGAAAAGCCTTTCTCGTTTTATTAGACAAAAAGGACGATGATTCAACAGATGTCATATATACTCAAAATATATGTCACAGAAAATTTGATTACTTAAAAAATTTATACAAAAATAAAAATTTTTACAAAACATTTGATAAACTACAGAATCCGGAAACGATAATAAATTTAATTTTGAATTTGGTAGACAAGGAAAAAAGTTTCAGAAAAATTCTTAAACATGCCAACAGATAATAACTATTCACGGGAAAAAGAAGCAAAATTGTTAACTGAGCTGAAATATTCACCTTCACATGATATGTCAAAAATAATAACCGAAAAGGGAGAGACTTTTATGCAATTAGATTCTATTTACGAGTATTATGACTACAACAGTGGAACAAAAAAACAATTTGTTAATTTTGAAAAGGACGTCGAAATCATAAATTATTCTAATATTAAAATTGCCGACATTGATCATAATTCAAAGAGCAAACTACCGATTTCACCTTGTTTATTAAAATTATATTCAGGAAAAATAGTAGTTTTCATTCCTTATTGTGAATTAATTGATATTAGTCAAATTTAATTGGGAATATAATTCTAAAAATTTGATGGTAGATATAACACAATTTCCGTTTTTATTTTTGGGTAAAATACAATTGTTGGAGAAACATATGTACAAGGTACAAGTGGTTTTTTTCGTATAATTTTCCTGATTTTGAGTAAGAAGTCTTAAAATGATCATGAAAAGGACAATATACATTTCTAGTATCATTATTAATATCATTATTATCATTTTTCGTGTTGTTGTGCATATGTAAAATATTTTTACATTTCTGGGTAGCCGACGAAAAATCATTTGTTTTGTTGTTCTTGTAATGATTATTTTTCTTATTATTATTATTATTATTATTATTATTATTATTATTATTATTATTTCTTGGAAACTGTTTTATTTTAAGTCTATAGAATTTTTCATCGTCGACATATATTTCTTCTAATGAATAATTTCCCATTATTATTATGATGATGATGGCAACAAAGAAGAAGAAGAAGAGTATAATAAGTATTTATTCCAATTTGCAAAACCCTTTATACTTAATCCTCAAATAACTTTTAATAACCCTTTTAAAATTTTCTGATAAATTTGAAATTATTTCATCATATTTTATATTTTCCAAATCAATGTGGGTTTTATTTGTTAGAGTATTAACAATTTTGTCATGATAGAACTCTATATCTTTAGGATGATATACCAATTCACCGCTCATGACTACTGATGTATAAATTGAATCTTTGGGGTCTGGTATATTGTAAGTTGATAAAACGAAGGGCAGAAAAACACTTGGATTGATTATTATATATAAATTTATAACATTATTGGCGTCATCATAATTTAATATAAAATAATAATAACGTGGGGAATTATTATCCTTGTTTTCTTGATTGATTCTCAATTGTCCTATTATATCGAATTGTTTACCTTCTTTGTGATTGAAATATATTTTATTTATATTATTCGAAGAAAAACTGTTTATTATATTTTTTTTCTTATTGTTTAATAAACTTTTCTCTTCTTCTATTATGAGGATATTTTTTTCGTTTTGGTTCATAAATTCATTTATTTTATCAACAACGCCCATATTAGGTCTCGTTGGGGAATAAAATATCCCATCAATATACGTTGACATTTTTTAAATTTAATTAAAAAATGGCAGAAAAATCATATGTATACGAATTCAATACAACACCACATCATATTACTGAACGTTTTAAAAAAATATTTGAAGAAAAAACCTATAATACAGTAATATTAGGTATAAACAGATTTTACGTATGTCCTATAAATATACCAAAACATATGTTAGAAAACAAAAACAAACAGGATTTTTTAAATTATGGTAGTATTAACAAAATCTATTATATATTAGAGGAAAACGAACGAGACACGAGTATTATAACTGTCATGTTTAAAACCGATCAACATTTTATAAATTTATATTTAGTATTTAATAATAACATCATTGATTATAAGAGAAGTTATATAATCATGGGGCAAGACCCCCCCTTAAATATATCTCTAATGATTCCTTCCCTTCTCTCAAAAGATGATGATTGGAAAACGTTATTTTATGGTGTTTTTTTTTGGAGGAAGGGATTCATATAATGTCTCCTTATTTATTCCAAGAATTTTTCAGAGAATATACAAATAAAGTAAATAAGAATATATTGTATTTTAATGTAAGAAATACAAAAGGAATAATGAAAATGTTATATTCTGACATAGTACCTATTCCATACATCCCTTATTTTTATCACCTGGTTTGTTACGCAGAAGTGGAATATATTTTACAAAAAGATGAACCACAAGAAGATGACCCATAAATTAATATTGTTAATAATAATACTCATAAAAATGGTAGAAACTGAAACCAAAAAATGTTTTTATACATATATTATATATATAAAGTGGATACATAAAACACTTGGGTCAGTTGGCCAATTATTTTAATAATCAACTAAAAAAGAAAATATGTCAAATAAAACTCAATTATATGGAATATGGGATTCGCGTTTGTACCCATCAACAGATGACCATCGTCTTGTTATATATTCTAAATTTTGTGATAATATTATGAACGCTTCAAGTGGATGTTCGGAATGTATCGAAAATTTGTGTTCAGTACAAATTTTATCTCTTATTGAACAAATTGCAACGTGGGCAGTAACTGATGGAGGTAAATTTACAAATGGGGAACAATATCTAGAATCAATAGACACTAACACGAAAGATACAGAAGGAAAACCAATATTTCTGTTATTTATTTCTATAGCTAAAATCATGCCACATGAAATGGCAAATATATTCATGCCCGCAGTAATTGATCATTTTTGTCAACAAATTGGTAAAGAACAAATAGATACAAATTCCTTGAACCAAAAAATTAATTTTCATATATTATTTGATACATTTTCCCCTTTGGTTATTGCTAAAACATTAGACAACCTTTCTCATTGTTATCAAGGTTTATTATACAATTATTTTTTTAGACACTCGTGGGAGGTTAGGTTTCGTATAAACTGACTTAACATAACAGAATGGTATATTAATCCCCATCGCGTATTTTATGATGTCAATTTATGTTATGAGCTAATAGAGCGATTAATGTATAAAATACGTAAATTGAAATTACCCGCTATTATTGGATGTTTTGAGCCAATTTTAAATCCAATAGCATTTTGTTTAGAGTGGATGATTGATGGATTTTTTCATGTCATAGGGCCCTGTATTTTAGCTGGAACTCGTGATTGTAATTTTTTGAAAGTAAATGGGGCATTAATGCGTGGCCTAATAGATGTTACTACACAGATAGATATTGATCCAAAAACAAAGACATCCTTTTTAGCCTTTTTGGGACATTTATCAGATGCAAATTTTGAGCAGGTTATTACTAATTGGTTACCAATATTTTCCCAAACAAATCAAAATAATTTTGATCATTGCTCTGCTGTGTTAGAAATGTTGGTCGAAAATGTTATTCATGAAGGAAATTTGGCACCTCTTATTTGTGAAAACAAAGAAGATATAGTTGATAGTTTTGAATATTTTTCTGAAAATAAGTGGTTGTTTATGTATTTAAATTCGAACAAAATGTCAACCACCACCCTTGAAATGGCTAAGGTGGCCATATGGAACGAGCATTGGAGATTATTCAGCCACGTATTAGAAGATGGGAATTTTAGTCCAGGAATTATAAAACATTTAGCAGTATTTTCAAGTAATAAAGTTATTGGAATTGAGAAACTATTGAATAAATATCATACGTGGTTACCAAAAACGCCAGTGATACCGAAAGGATTAACTTTATTGCAATATTGTATTAAAAATGAGGTTAGTAATTTTTATCAAATATTAAAACTAATCCATATAAAAAATAATTTGAATGTTCCTGGTTTAGATGGGCTAACTCCCATTATGACCGCCTGTTGTGTTAAAAAAACAAATTATTTTCAACTTTTATTAAAAGCTGGGGCCTCTTGTTTTCTAAAATCTTCCACATTAAATCAAACAATATTTCATAGGATTGCTACAGCAAAGGGTAATAAAAAGTTACTATTAATATTGAAAGATTGGCAAGATAGAAATCCGCTTATGTTGCTTCCAGATATAGAAATTAGACAACGCGATGGAAATTTGACGGCACTACAACTAGCATTACTCTTAAAACGCAACGATGTTGCCAGGCTTTTAATGTCTTTGTTTCATAGCTCACCCACGAGTTTATTTGGTAATTCCAGCATATTTAATACGGTTGACATGATGTTTCTTTATAATAATGCTACAGGATTACAAATAATCAAATCAGTATCATCATCGTTCATTCCCAATTTAACACGAATATATGGTTCATATTTGGATGGGACAATAGAACGCCCAACCAATATGGAAACGTGGCCAGTGTTTATATTTCCATGTGAATACATTTTGACAACATATGATTTTCCAATGTCCCCAAACGAAGAATCAATCCGTCGTGCTTTGTGGGGTTTAAGTGATAAACAAGATAGTGAATGGGTAACCAATGGGGAAATAGAAGGAAAAATAGAAAGTTGTCCAATTTGTTTAGATGACATGAAAAAGTATTTTATAACAGAGTGTGGTCACAAGTTCCACCCATTTTGTTTATCTCGTTACTTTTCTTATAATAAAATTTGTCCAGTATGTAGATATGATAAAATAATGAATCTTCCTGTTGTTTGCAATCAGAATAAATATCCCACCAAACCACCCCCACCACTGTTAAACGAAAGACTATTAGTTAACCCCCCCCCCCAACTACCTTATAGAATTCTTTATAATACAGTTCATTTTTGTAATAGTTATAAATTTATCCCACCTTTTATTTGTGGACACATTTTTGAATGCTATTTCCTTGTACATCAAGAATGGGTATCTGAAACTAAATATTTTAAATAAGAAATATATATTTGTGGCACATGTTATATACATACCTTGTTATATTTCAAACAAAAATATAACAATGAGGAAAGAATATGTTTACAACTTTAGCTTGGTAACTCCAGAAATTTTGGGGTTTGTTTTATTTAGTAATAATAATATATTAACGGACCTGGGAATAAAAATATTGTCAGCGTATGCGGCGCATAAATTTTCCATGAAATGTAATAATGGATATTTTTATAAAGTATCAAAATTAGAAAATGAAAAACTATTGACTGAAAGAAAATGATTAAAACAGGTAATTTTAACCTTTGATGTTATATTGGTAGAGATGAATGAAGAAGATAAAATGAATTTGATTGTTAGAGAAAATGAACAAACAATGATGATGGTATCACAAGAAAGAGAATATAGAAGATTTATTAATGAGAACCACCCATTATTAATAAAAAAATTTAAGGGGTCGTGTAATGATCTTTCGTGTATGACGTTCTATAGCCGAGAAATAGAAATCCTATTTGATAATTATCGTTTGTGTATCAATCCAAAAAAAAAAAACGTATAATATTCAATATAAGAAAATGAGAGAAAAAAAGGAAACTTTTGTACGAAATATATTGACTCGTGAAATGTTATATATAAACGATGAGGGCCCCGTGTATAAAGAACCTTGTTTCATTATATTGGTAAATAATAACAGTATCATAGGTTTAGCTTCCTTTTTAGAATGTAATAACTTTGCTGTAAAGACAGTTTATATTGAACAAGGCCCCATAAAATTATATCAGCGAGTACAACCCGATAATTATACACAATCCTATCCATTTATTTTAGAGTACGAAGAAAGTTATGTGAATAAACAAACTTCTGATATATTGACTTATTTTGCTATGTGTTGGAGATTGAATGCTTCTGTTTCTAAAAATGTAAACAAAATTAATAATGTATTAGATAACTACATATCTGCATCGAGTAAACCGCACCATGTAATTAATGAAACCACAATAAAAAAATCTAATATATTCATGAAATTTAATGGTATTCCCGCTACATTAAAATTTTACACTTATCATTTTGTGATAAACAATGCAATGATGAGTCAATCTTATGAGCACTGTATACCCGATAATATAGTTTATATATTAAAAGATTACATATTTTTAGTTGAATGTAATTTATATAAAACTAAAAATCGTTGCGTTATCCCAAAACCCAAACCTATGGTTATTATTGATATTCAAACAAATGCATTTATAGCAGAAGATAGAATGAAAATTATTCAAGACTTAAGAAATTCCATAGCTTCTTATTTATATGATTACTTTATATTTTTTCAAGGAGAGACGTGTAAAGGGATTTCTTTATGTGGATCTTTACAACCAAAAAATCAGGTAAAAAAGATGATCGATAAGAATATTTACGAAGTAAAATTAGATGCTTCTTCATCATCAAACGAAATTTCTGATATTATTAGGGAACGCCCAGATAAATATAAACCAAACAGTAGTTATATGATTAACATTATACGGGCACTCCAAAAAATGAATTGAAGTGTGTTAATTAATAAATAGACGAAGAAAAATTATTAAATGATGTATAATAAAACACACACACATATATATATTTTAAGAAATTGCATAAATGACATATATTTTAGATACTAAATGGTAATAAATATCATTATTATAATACAACAAAATCCATCATGTTTTTACATTTGCTAGTATTAAAATTTTTAATTATATGGTTAATTTGAATTAATCTATTGATATTTCCTTTTAAATTTTTCGGTAAAAGCCAAATATTTTCAGGTGACAATTGAAGAAGACATAGATATTCTAACGTTTGGGGCCTTTTAAACAACTCTCGTTCATTTTCATCCAGGAATTCATAAATTGTTTTTGTATTATGGTGAATTTCCCAATTCCAACAATAACTATTATTATTTGACGAAAAAATATTAGCAAATGTATTAAAGTGGGGTGTTATAAACATTTTACCACATATAAGCGGATAATCATGACTTAAAACTTTTTCAATAGTATTAACATTCAAATTTATATAAAGGTTTAAATTATCAATATATTTTGACCGGAAAGACAATATGTAATTAGTCTCTTTGTACCGTACGTCATTATTGTCGTTTAGGTAGTTTGAATCGAAACCAATAAAGTATAATCGATCAATTTGACTAGTTGTTAATTTTGATAAATTTATATTACTCTTCATTTCCCAAGGAATGACTATTTCATCAAAATAAAATATATAATTAAAGATTCGAAGATTTATATAATTGGATAGATCTCTAATTTCTATTATATCCGTATACAAACTTTTGAATTCGTTACAATAAGTATTATCGATATTCATTATTTATATATGTTTAGATTTTAAATAGATAACAGAAACTAATCCAAAGTTATTGTATAAATACCAAAAATTGTAAAAAAAAAATAAAATTTTTTTTAGATTATTTTGGTTGTTCATAACAAGACTATCCAAAGAAACAGCTCTCCTATTTTGACTTGTAAAGTTAAGTTTTGTTTATATTTATGGCCATTTTTATCACTTAATATATATATGAAAAAAAATTCCAACCTAAAATTAAAAAACCTCACGATGGCCCAAAATAATAATAATAATAATAATAATAATAATAATAATAATAATAATAATAATAATAATAATAATAATAATAATAATAATAATAATAATCGATTATATGATTCAGGCCCCATTTAACCAAACAAGAATAAAATTATATAGTATACTTATATACTACCAAAATTTCTTAATATACTATAAGAAAATTTATGAGACAATAATGAAGCCGGTCAAACATATATCATATAGTATAAATTATTCTCCTTACTATAAAACTCCTATACTCCCTATAAAAAATATGCAATTTTTCAAAGCTTTTAATCGATCTAAATATCCCCCAAATACCTTAATTGTATTAAAAAATTTTTATCCTCATCTTCGAGCGATAAAATTAATAATTGAATCTATTATTGATTATGATAGTAGATTATCTAAATATAGAAAACATTTACAACATAAAATTACACGCGCAATTCAAATTCAAAATAATTTTAGGCAATTATACCGATATTTTTTAAATATAATTCATTCAAATGGAAACGAGTATGATAAAGATTATCAAAAGGTATTATATAGTTTCATTTCTCAAGTTGAAATATAAGCAGCAAATGTGTTATTTTATTATATCTAAAAAATATGAATACAACAACATATAATAGTAAAGATAATTATGGAATAAATAATCAAAGTCCATATCAATATACTCAACTTCAACAACCACCACAACATCAGATATCACCATTTAATAACAACAACACCACCACCACCACCGTCGATAACAATCCGGTTCTGATACCACAATCATCTATTCCTTCTGCTGCTACTGTAATTCCGCAAGCACAAGCACAAGGTAATACTAATAATTATTACCACCAACAACAACAACAACAACAACAACAACAACAACAACAACCTTTTCTAAATCCTAATAATCTACCTACAAATTTTGGTGATGGAAAAAATCCACATAAAGAAAAAATGAACGAAGAAGTTTTGAATACATTAATAGAGAATTTATCTACTCCCGAATTAAAAAGTTTAACACAAGACTTGGAAAAAACGATAGATTCGCTTAGCGAAGAGTGTATATTTAGTCATTTACTATATGAAATCTTTGATAATGGTATAGAATTTGATATAACAAGTCAAATTAAACAAATATATACAGATCATTTAAATAGAAAAATAAATGAGCGCCATGAAAGGGTATTTGAAAGCTTTTGTGCGCCTTGTACTTATCTAAAACTTGGTTTGCTATATGAAAATATTGAAAAACCACTTCAACATACATCCTGTAATATGAATCCAACGAGGCATGGATATGAAAAGTTTAATATGGGTCCATTTATCCATGGTCAATCCATTTTTCGAATAAACTCTAAGTTGTATCCACCAGAGAATACTGGTTTTTCTGAAACCATTGCATTTCCTCCCGGGGTTTTAATATTTCCAAATAGTAAAATCTTAATGCAAATATTAGCAATGAATCATAATAGAATTTGTAATGGAGTTAAAGTCTGTATGATAAATTCTAGCGAAGAACAAATATCAAATGGAAAAGTTCTTTCAAGGTTTTTAGCCAGAAATAATACATTAGGATGTGGATATTATGTAAGAGATAAAAATGTTAATTTAAGAGATTTAAATAAAAGAAAAAATACCCACCAAAATAAAAAGAGTAAAATAGAGAATAACAATATTGGAATAATACCTGAATTAAAAAAGTTTTTAGATGAATATAACAACAAATCTGATGCCGAAAGTGATGTTGATAATACCAGTAGTAGTAGTAGTAGTAGTAGTAGTAGTAGTAGTTCTAAACGCAAACATAAAAGGAAAATAAATCTTGGACCATTTAAAACCAATTCTTATAGTAGCAGTAGTAGTGATGATGATAATGATGATGATGATAATAACAATCCTTATAATTTATATATAAAATCGGTTGATAGTGATGATAATTTTGATATTGATAATATTTTCCAGAACGGAGAACCCCTGAAATATGTTTTACCGGGAGATAATCCTCAAGATCCTAGAGATATTTGTATGAGAGTATTCGATTTAAATCCCGTACTTATTTCGTTCATTCGAACCATGATGAATATTCAAGGACAGTCAGATAAAAACCACGAAAGGAGTATAATGACTATTAATGAGGATAAAAGCAGCAACACCTTAAAATATTTAGACAAAAAGCCCCACTTTCTTTCTAATAACAGGTTATTGTGCCACACATTACATGATATTGTAAGTTTAGCTTTTCTTAATGAAGTACACCAAGAAAATTTAATGGAAATTCCTCCCTTTAATGGGCAGTGCCTTTTAGCTCCATCGAATATTTTGTTTGTAAACAAGCATGGAAATGCAATTATGGTTTCTAATTCTTTGAATCAACCCAATGATTGTTCTGCATATAATTTTCTCATAAAGCTTATGGATGAATCACATATAAATGATAAATTAATTTCTACTGCTTCAAATACAAATTTGACACACAATGGAAATGTTCCTAGGGCTAAATTAACACCAAGTACTATTGGTAATATATATAATAATATGAAAATTGTAGATGAACAAGTTAGTAGTAATAAGTACCACAAAAGTAAAATTTTTGAAAAAGAAAAAGAAAAATATATCGAATTTATAAATAAACATTCTGATATGTTTAATGATATACACAATAAATTGAAAAATTCAGCTGATATATTTGTTAATTACTTCTGTGAATTTAATGATGATTTCAATGAAAAGGTTGAGTTTAAGGATCATGAATTTGCCTTTGATGTTGCTAGGAAATTTTATCCACAATTAATATTAAATGCAAAAAATAATAAAAAACAATATACTTTAGATTTTTCAGTAAAAAATGGGGAAAGACCAATAATAGACAATTCTATTCCAAACATCTTTTACGTAAAAAACCTAGGTTTTGTTACATTAACAAATATATGCAATGGAGCGCCCCTAGTTCTAAAAAACTCTGTAGTTTATATTCAAAATTTGTACAACCGATTCACCAAAAACAAAAATGCTCTATATTTAGAAGCACCTGGTATGTGTTCTAAAAAGAGGACCAAGGGAATGATAACACACGGTCAAAATTATGATGAGGATGATGATGATGATGATAATTTTACAATGCATACTAGAGGGGAAATGGTGACTAATATGCCCCTAAAAAATAAACCCTCTGATGATGTAATTAATATGTTTGGCGAAGAATCTGATTTTGATTATCTGGGACATATTCGACGGAAAGATTGTACAGGACCCAGTATCCATGATTACATATCAAAATATTCTACTGATAATTCAAATTGTTTACGGCCATTTTAATGACATTTTGGTTATTTTCAAAACAATAGCACATATAAAGTACATATATATATATTTATGTATATTAAAGTTTATGTTAGATAACTAAAATACTGATTACCTGGTTATTGTGGGTTTCCTCTTTAAATTTTATTATTATTATTATCATTATTATTATTATTATTATTATATGAAAATTTAATTAACAACTTATAATAATTTTTTGTCACACCTTAAACATAAATTAGCAAAAACTTTTAAACGGTTTAAATACAAGTATATATATTATCGTTCATTTTTTTTTATTTATTATTGTCGGTGACAAAGGAAAGTATTGAGATATAACATATTTTCTAAGCAAATTAAAAAATAAACTATGGAAAAATATAATCTATTCAATAATAGTTTAGAAGGTGGTGTTGAATCTGAAGCAAAACTAACTCGTATCATATTTCAAGAATTATTGAAAAAAATTTTAAACGATGAATCTAAAGAGAATTCTGCTTTGAAAAATATAACAGAACGCATTTTTTATTACAATAACATAGATTCTTTATCAAATGTTGATATTTTCAACAACACAAAGAAAATACTTTTACTGAAAAAATATATTGCCAATGATGATTTTAATATAACAACATTTGTTCTTCAGACTTTACGGGAAGTTTTTGATAAGGTTCAGAATGTTCCAATATCAAACTCAAAATACCCACAGATGATTCAAGCAATTGGACATATAAACCGCAATATGAAAGCTATGTTGTATAAAGTATCAGTTTTGAGGGACCAAAATTTGGATAAATTAACTAAACTTGCTGAATTATTAAAAAATAAGAAATCTACAAACACTTTAACAGACGAATTAACACCCATAGATAATAAAGATTTGATTATTAATATGGTATTTTGTTCGTTGTTTAATATAGGTTTTCATTTTATTACCGATATGTTATTTAAGCAAATGGCTATATCTAATAAAGATAACCACCAGGATTCTACGATACTTGATTTTTTAAGCGAAAAATACTCGGATAATAATGTTACCTTTACAGGACACCTCCAAATGAAAGTTGATAATAATGTTAATTATCTTTCGGAAAATTCTAAGAATGCTAATATTATTACAAGGGAAATAACAAAAAATCTAGAAAAAATTATCAACAATAATAACAAAATGGGATATGATAATGTCATTAATGATAATGATGATCAATTTGAAATTAAGAATAATAAAACGAAAATTAGTAAGGAAAATTATAACCTTAAATTAACAAATGTTTTTTTATTGAACTCGGTCATGGAAAATAATAATGAAAACTATACCAAAGAAAAAAAAGAAGAAGAAGATGAAGAAGAAGGAATTGTTCAAGAAAAGGAGGAACTTCATGATGATAAGATGGATGATAAAATATTTATCAATGAAAATTCTAGTGATGACCAAAAAACGGAAAAATATTTTGATAAAGAAATTTGTTGCAGAGACAACGAAAAAAAAAACAGCGACAATAATGCTAGTTATATAATAGAAAATAGCAAAACTTTTATTTCATATAAGCGGGGAGAAGAAGCTACGTATAATGACTTTAATAATGATACAGAGAAGAAAGAAAACGTAAAAGAGTTTAATAATCACGCACCACAAAAAAACAGTTTTTCCGATGATAATATCCCCATCACCAAAGATTTTGATCATGATAATGTTAACTTTATCATAAAGGATAATTATACATCACGGGAAACCCATTTTTCTGAGGATAATACTACCACTATCAATAATAAGGAAGACGAAGATGACGAAGGAAAAAAAGAAGACTCTGACAACGACGAAGTATTTGTCGATGATGATAGTGATAATGCTAACTTTATCATAAAGGATAATTATACATCACGGGAAACCCATTTTTCTGAGGATAATACTACCACTATCAATAATAAGGAAGACGAAGATGACGAAGGAAAAAAAGAAGACTCTGACAACGACGAAGTATTTGTCGATGATGATAGTGATAATGCTAACTTTATCATAAAGGATAATTATACATCACGGGAAACCCATTTTTCTGAGGATAATACTACCACTATCAATAATAAGGAAGACGAAGATGACGAAGGAAAAAAAGAAGACTCTGACAACGACGAAGTATTTGTCGATGATGAGTGTGATAATGCTAACTTTATCATAAAGGATAATTATACATCACGGGAAACTCATTTTTCTGAGGATAATACTACCACTATTAATAATAAGGAAGATGAAGGAAAAAAAGAAGACTCGGATGATGATGATGATGATGATGATGATGATGATGAATTGGGTGATGATGAAGTATTTATCAACGAAAACAATAGCAACAATAAGAAGAGAAAAGGTAGCTTTGAAATATTTCAATATAAAAGAATCCGTTTAGGAGCCAACAATGGAAATAATGATAATGATAATAATAGTACTAGTATTTTTAAAGAAAAAGATCATTTTAATATACATGAAAATAAATACATGCCAATTGACAATGATAACGAAAATGAATATAAGGAATATCACGATGAAAATGAAAAATTAATCATTAATAAAGAAGGAAATATTGATATTGAAATAAAAAAAGATAAACCCATTTTATCTATAAATCAAAAGAAATTTAATTTATCCCCAGAAATATTAACACCTTATAATCAAAGTAATATATTATTTAGATAAAATATATATAAACCAATCCTTGACAGACATAAATTACACCACGGAATTTGTAAGCAACCCGTCTGTTGGTTTATTTGTGTTTGGGGTAATATATTTGAGTCCTACATAAATCAAAATAGCAAATAACAAAACGAGAAATATTGCTAACATTATTTTATTGAAAGACTTTATGCAAAATAAACATTTATGTAGGCTATCCATTTTAGTAATTATGTAACCCACTCGTCTGTTGGTTTATTTATATTTTTTTTGGTTTATTTTAAATAAATATTTTTATACAAAAATATTCGTTATCATTATTAATTTAGTTAAAATTACTTTAAAATAAATTAAAATATATTTATTAGTAAATATATGATTAAAAAACTTTATGTATATATGATATATCATTTTCTAATATCTAATTATTTCCAGTCTAACGGACCAATGTATAGAAAACTTTCTATATTATTATTATTGTTACTTTTATTTTTTTTAAATTCAAGTAGAGCACAACATAATATATCCCCGCTTCGTGTATATTTTGGAGATTATATCAATGAAAATGAAAGGCGGTTTATATATTATAAAATCAACTTTAATAAAATATACACGGATATTTTATTTGTTAAAAAAAATGCAATGATGAAAAACTAACTAATTATATATTACCAATAATTCACAATTTTGAAACATTTTTTGAGGTTGTTCATCAACACAAACCTTTTCGTTTAAATTACAATAATTTTAATTGTTATACTTATTTTTCCTCGTCGGTTTATAGTTTACCAGATTTATATAATGGGTGGGAAAGATTTATGAAAAGCGCATATATATTGGATATAGATTTGAATTTAATCTATAAAATGAACAATACTTTAAATGCCATCAAGAAAATAATTACTCGTTCAGAGCCCAATCCATTATCCTACCCCGACCACCTACCTTATAAATTGAAACTTCCTACAAACGCCATGCCTTTTCCTATATGGGTAAATGCTTTAAAAAAAGGAAAATATTTTGTACAGTATGAATTATATAGTTATTACCCACTTTTGATGCCATTATTATTTCCATTGCCATTACAAAATCCTCCGCCGTATAATACTATGTTCGCTTTACAAAAAAACGAAAATAATTCGTTTTATTTGGCCAAATCAATATCGACTACTTTCATTCTTTCAACTATTATAGATTTGGTGGACATAGAAAATTGAAATATAACTAACGATATATGTTTTTTATGTGAACCCAATAATGTTATCATCAAAGAAAATCAGACGGGTAATTTTACAAATTCTTTTAATGATTTACTTATTCTACACACGAACCCAAATTTAAAGAATAAGCCATTAAATGGTAACTGCAATAATAATTGGTGTTCGGTTATATCTGAAAACATTGAATTGTTTTTCTATAATAAATCCACAACGTGTTCAGTATTTTCCTATGAAGATAATTCATTCAAAAAATCTACAACAGAACACGATGTTGTATATAACAAAGATGTAATTAATACTAAATGTTTTTTTACACAAAACCACAATATATGTTTAATTGTATTAAAGGTCATATTACTTTCATCAATTCTTACTTTCACTATATATTTTCAATATTCTAAAAACACGACTAAAAGTTTTAAATATTATACAACCGAATATACAAACAAAGTTGACAGAGAAAGTATTGTTACTTTACCCAATATTCAACAAATAAATGATTTTTCAGAAAAAAATAGACTTTATATCATTAATTTAATAAATTTCACTGTTCATTATAACATGTTTGCTATTTTTATAAGAAAATCATTTTACAGGGTGTTAGTTAATCCAATATTAAATTTTTTTGTGGGTTATTCTTATGAAAACTAGTTTTTTTTTTATAAAAAATACTTGTTTATCTAAATATTTTTAAAGTTATTCATATAATCCCTCATTTCTGTAATTAAAAAGTACTATTTGATGAAACAAAAATATTTATATTTTCTATTTTTTCAACATAAACCTAATTTATTTGTCCTATTAGGTGTAATTTTTTTATTTTTTCCCCACGTTCAATGTCCATTTTATCTAATAAAACTATATTTATATTAAAAAATACATATATTTTAATTTTTTTTGTGTCTTTTGTGAATTTTCTGTTATATTTTTGTGGGTTATTCTTATGAAAACTTTTTTTTTTTGTCACATTAAATGTTACTAAAAACTATATTTTGGTCGTATACGGTGTTATTTTTTATTTTTTCCCCGTGTTCAGTGTCCGTTTTATCCCATTTTTGTAATTAAAAAGTAGTATTTGATGAGACAAACACATTTATATTTTCTATTTTTTCAACAAAAGCCCATTTTTTTGTCCTATTAGGTGCTATTTTTTTTATTTTTTCCCCGCGTTCAATGTCCAATTTATCTAATAAAACTATATTTATATTAAAAAATTATATATTTTAGTTTTTTTTGTGTGTCTTTGTGGTTTTTCTGTAAAAAAATATTAATTTTTTTTGTACTGAAGAATGTTTTTTTTTTCATTTTGGGTTATTTTTCTTCAATTTTAATATTTTTTGTGGGTTATTCTTATAAAAACTAAGTTTTTATATAAAAAAAACTTGTTTATCTAAATATTTTTTAAATTTATTCATATAATCCCTCATTTCTGTAATTAAAAAGTACTATTTGATGAAACAAAAATATTCATATTTTCTATTTTTTCAACAAAAACCTAATTTATTTGTCCTATTAGGTGTTATTTTTTTATTTTTTCCCCACGTTCAATGTCCATTTTATCTAATAAAACTATATTTATATTAAAAAATTATATATTTTAGTTTTTTTTGTGTGTCTTTTGTGATTTTTCTGTAAGAAAATATTAATTTTTTTTGTACTGAAGAATGTTTTTTTTTTAATTTTTTGGGTTATTTTTCTTCAATTTTAATATTTTTTGTGGGTTATTCTTATAAAAACTAAGTTTTTATATAAAAAATACTTGTTTATCTAAATATTTTTTAAATTTATTCATATAATCCCTCATTTCTGTAATTAAAAAGTACTATTTGATGAAACAAAAACATTTATATTTTCTATTTTTTCAACAAAAACCTAATTTATTTGTCCTATTAGGTGTTATTTTTTTATTTTTTCCCCACGTTCAATGTCTATTTTATCTAATAAAACTACATTTATATCATAAAATACACATATTTTGATTTTGTAAATATTTTTTCTTATTTTTCAATAGTTTTCTATGTCATATTATTAACTAGAATTCAATATTATGAACCCAAACGGTAATATTATCAACTAAAATGTAATTTTATGAAAAAAGATAATACAAATGTTAACCACAAAAAAAAAAAAATTAACCGAAATCGTAATATTATTAACAAAAAAAAAGCATGTTATGAACTTCATTGGTAATATTATGAACATTTTTTATTGGTTTTCCAAAGTTTTATTAATTGATTTTGTTGAAATTTTATTGAAATTTACGCATTTTTTCAATTAAAAAATAATTGTCGGGAATTTGAAAAATTATGAGCAGGTTAATAAAAAAAATAGATTGATAATGCCCATGAATATATATTTAAAACAAATAATAATCGTTTTCTATGACAAATAAAAGATTTTTTGCGGTGACTAATGTATTTATTAATAGTATTACAAAAAATAATTTAAGAGTGTTACACAAAAAACATAACCACGTAAAATATTATCTTAACTTTTTTGAATTTTGTTAAATTTTAATAACTTTTAAATAATTATTTTATTGTTACTGTTATTCAGTTATATGTAATAGTAGCTGTACTGTGCATCTGTATATGTATATAAACCCCAGAATATGAACTGCAATACATCATTAGACTTCTAATTTACGACCAAGTAACATATAGTTGATAGCTAAATATTTTAGTAATGGAGGATAATAATTCTCCGGTTATTGGTATTGACCTGGGAACTACTTATTCGTGTGTTGCTGTTTTTCAAAATGAAAAAGTTGAAATTATTGCTAATGACCAAGGAAATAGAACCACTCCTTCTTATGTTGCATTCAATGACACCGAAAGACTTATTGGGGAAGCGGCAAAAAATCAATGTGCCTTGAATCCAAAAAATACCATTTTTGATGTAAAAAGGTTAATGGGCAGAAATTATATAGATGATTGCGTTCAACGAGTAATTAAAATCTTACCCTATGAAATTATTGACGAAGAGAATAAACCAAAAATACAAGTCAAATATAAAAAAGAGAAAAAGGTGTTAACCCCAGAAGAAGTATCTTCTATGATATTATCAAAAATGAAAAAAATTGCAGAAAATTATTTAGGACGAAATATAAATAAAGCTGTTATTACAGTTCCGGCTTATTTTAACGATTCTCAGCGACAGGCTACCAAAGATGCTGGGACCATCGCTGGACTTGATGTTATTCGAATAATTAATGAACCCACAGCCGCCGCCATCGCTTATGGATTAAATAATGATACAAAAGAACAAAACGTTTTAATATTTGATTTGGGTGGGGGGACTTTTGATGTATCTATATTGAATATTAGTAATGATGGCATTTTTTATGTTAAATCAACAGCAGGAGATACTCATCTTGGGGGAGAAGATTTTGATAGTATTTTATTAGATTATTTTACGCGAGAATTCAGCAAAAAATATAAAAAAGATTTAAGCAACAATAAAAGATCATTAAGGCGTCTTCGTTCTGCCTGTGAAACTGCTAAACGAACTTTATCTTCATCTACACAAGCGACAATCGAAATTGATTCGTTATATGAGGGAATTGATTTTCATACTACCATTACTCGCGCTAAATTTGAAAATTTGTGTGGGAGTTTATTCAAATACACTCTAGTGCCAGTTGAAAGGGCGTTAATCGATGCTAAGCTCGATAAGACTGACATCGATGAAATTGTTTTGGTTGGAGGTTCTACGCGTATTCCAAAAATACAAAACCTCCTTCAAACTTTTTTTAATGAAAAGAATTTGAATAAGTCGATTAATCCAGATGAGGCTGTAGCCTATGGTGCTGCCATTCAAGCTGCCATTCTCAGTGGAGATAAATCTGATAAGATCAAAGATTTATTATTACTGGATGTGACTCCCCTTTCATTGGGTATTGAAACTGCCGGTAATATTATGACTACCTTGATTAAAAGAAACGCGACAATTCCTAATAGCAAATTTGAAAACTTCACTACGTATAGTGATAACCAAGAATGTGTTAATATTAAAATATATGAAGGAGAAAGAACTAAAACTAAAGATAATAATTATTTGGGGGAGTTTCAATTAAATAATATACCCCAGGCACCCAAGGGTATACCTAAAATTAAGGTTACATTTGATATTGATGCTAATAGGATATTAAATGTGTCAGCAACCGAAGAATCTTCCGGCAAATCAGAAAAAATTACTATAACTAATGACTCGGGAATATTAAACAAAGAAGAGGTAGATCGAATGATCAAAGAAGCTGAAATGTATGCTGCTCAAGACCGGGAATTAAGAAACGATATAGAAGCTAAATGTAAATTAGAATCATATTGCTTAGAAATACAAAATAATATCATAAATAATAACAGTAGTAATATAGATATATTTAAATCAAAATTAGAAAGTACTCTCAAGTGGATTGATGAAACCCCCTCTGCTAAAAAAAAAAATTATGAAAATAAATTAAAAGAAATAAAAAAGGATTATGAACATATACTTGGGGGAAATGAATCAAATTTACATAATAATCAATTCCACCCAACCATTGAAGAAGTTGACTAATAAACAGAGAAGGGTTTTCATAATTTATTAATATAAAATTTTATATATTAAAAAATTAATAATTTCAAAAGTTACCAAGAAAGAATAAATGCCCCAATAGATCTTTTAAAATGTAGTTTCCCGTTCTGGATACACCAACAATATCTATTTTCTCATTATTATTTAGATGTCGATAAAGAAGATGTCCCTTTTGATTTAAAATATATAAATGTACATGCCACTGATCGACTATATTATTTACACCACAAAGAATCACCATTTTATGAAAATGTAAATGAGTGTGTAATGGTTGGAAGAATGAATGATTTAAAAAATAAGAAGTTGGTATTGTATTTCTATATGCACGGAGCTACGTGGAATGATGGACTTGAAAACGAAGGGTATATTTTTTGGGCAAGAGACACTAATTTATTGCTTCAAGTTATTTACATCGAAAATGGGCTGAGGCAAACTGTTTATAATAACCTGAAATTAGATAACACTGGGGTAATGACGCTAAAGCCATATCCTAGAGCAATCCACCATAGATATAGAAGTAACTGCAATCACATTGCCTATCCAGATGAATTTGAAAATGCTATAAAGGATATTAATTTCAATGTTGAATTTGATTACATATATAATCCTATTGAAGGTGATGATGATCTAACTCAATTTAAATTTGATGTAGGAAACATTGATAGAGTATATTACTTGAAGAAAGGCGGAAAGGGGGAAGTTGTCATGTATGCGAGACTAGATCCGCGTTTATTTGCCTATATATATATTAATCAAACTACGAAGACGATGTTTATTTCTAAATTTCGAGAGGCATTTATCAATACTATTGTAAAAATGAATCCTGATAATGAAATAAAACAAACCATTGTAGATGCAGTAAACAGCGATACTATTTTAGTATAAATAATTTTCATAATAAAAAAAGATGCACCCCAAAACAATTAATTTTCCTATTGATTTCATATCATCACAAGGTGAAATTCAGTTATTATTTAATTGGAAAATGTTCTATAAATTAAAATCTTGTAAAGAATACCCAGCCATTTTATGTTTCCCCGAATTTTTTACCAATTCTATATTTTCTATTTTAAGATGGTACTCACATGAAAACAATGATAACCTATTATTATTATTAGAAATTAAAAATCAAATTAGAAGATTTTTTGAAATGTTAGGGGTTTTAGTAAACACAATAATTAACAACGAAAGCTATAAAGTTCAGGTTAAGAGTCCCCAACAAATTGAAAAACAGTTATGGGAAATTGTTTTCTTGACTAAGAAGAATAATAATAATAACAACAACAATCCCCAGGATATAGAAAATAAAAAAAAACAGAAATTGAACACCTTTTCTTGGAATGGTATCTAGAAAATGAAAGTAGTCAACATAATTACCAACAAATTTTATTCACAAAAAATCTCGAATTCAATAAAGTGAACACACTCAAAGAATTATCTAAAACTTTATATAACACAGGATGCTGTGATACAATAAAAGAGATTTCATTAATTCCTCCACATTCAATTCACTATGTTAATCAAACGGTTTTTTCTAATTATTCAAAGTTGCCCCCTGAATTATATGGACCGGCAAGTTGGGGACCAATATATTGGAATATTTTTCATGCCTTTTCAATAAATGCTGCAAACAATAAAAATTCTAAAACTAATTGTTTACCAGAGCATTTATATGCATTTATTCACATAATTCCACTTTTGATTCCTTGTCCTATTTGTATAAAACATTATTATACTATTATTCAACCTAGTAAAATTAAGCCGGCGATATCTATATCACAATATGAAAATTTATATGAATAAATTCATACAAGTATATCCAATGGAAAGTTAGTGTGAATTTTTTGAAATAGACAATTATTTGTATAATGTGTACAGTATATTAACTATATATACACATAAAAGGTTTTATTATTAATTAGAAAAATTCAGGGCGTATGCAATAGTATTCAAAATTTTTATGTGGGTATTTAGTACGTTGAGTTTACAGAGACCCATTATAATGATTTGATTTTCTGGTGAGTATTTATCGGGTATATCAATAATAACATTATATTTTTTTCTTAAATTATTAATTTTTTTTCCACGTTTACCAATGATAAATTTATAATAATCTGAATAGCCATAAATTAAGCTTTGATGTATTTGTTTTGGGTCGCAATTTTCATTTATGGGCATGATATACGAAGAAAAGGATGAGGTAGATAAAAAGGATGGTGATGGTGTATTATATAAAAATAAAGGATTATTATAAAAAATATCAATTGTATTATCATTATTATTATTAATATTATTTTCAGATGAACAAATATTATCCATTTTTTCAATTAGATTAGTAATCTGGATTTTCAGTTCTCGTATGTGAAAATGTAAGTTTTTCAGTTCATTTATATTATATTTCATATGTTGTCTATAATCACAATTTAATTTTCTAAAACAATTATTATTATTATTATTATTATTATTATAATTGTTGTCGTTGTTGCCGTTTTCCTCTCCTATTTTATCATCATCTTTGAGATACTTAGTGTTATGTTTTAAATTTCCATTTTGGTATTCAACGTTAATATAATTATCGCCATTAATACTACTACTACTACTACTACTACTACTACTACTACTACTACTACTACTACTATTACCATTTACAAAATTTAATTTTGATTTAGTAGTCATGTTTTTTTAGAATGTGTGACTTATCTAAAAAGATTTGCTCTTAGGATTGGAAAAAGAATATATAACAAGGTATATATGTGTGTGTGTGTGTGTGCACGATATACACATATATTTATATAAAATTTAAAAACGACAATATTTTTTTATTAAATAATTAAAAAAATGACCCAAAGAGAAAACCAAAAAAAAAAGAAAAAGATATTCTTCAATCAAAAACGAAATTATTATTTCAAACGAAAAAATATAAACCCACAAAGATATATATCTGATACCCTTTTAGTGGGATCAACAAACGAAGAAAAAAAAATGATATCTCATAATGAAGCGGAGAACCTAAGAGTTCGAATTGATATTCTTGAAATGAAAATGGATAAATTATTCAGAGTACTAGGTCCCATGAATAGTATAAAAGCTACACCGGTTGCTTCGTTAATATATTCAGATTCAAAAAAATGTCATGATTATGTAACTGCCATTTATAATAATTGGATTGAATATTTTTCATATATGGCATCTAGTAATATAAGTAAAGAACTGAAATTTGAAGATTTTTTCAGAAATATCAATAAATTTATTTTTGAAAATTACTTTTCTAAATATGATATTACAATAAAATCTTTGTTTAATTTACATGATTTAACAGACAAAGAACGTAATATATTGTCGTGGAATAGATACCCAAATACGTGGGAATTAAAGGATGCCAAAAACAAAGAACACATCTCCGCATTTATAAACAAAGATGCAATTTATATATATTATTTTCCAGATGAAATTATAGGAATTTGTAACTGTTCGACCACTACTACTACTAATAATAATAATAATAATAACATTGACATACAACTGAAAAATAAATCTTTGTTTCCAGGATTATCTACATCAAATAGCATCGTAGATCAAATTGAAAATAAAGCAATTTATATCCATTTATCAGAAAAAAATAAATTGATTAATACTGATCACCGTTTTGTTGTTTTGGGTGCCGAGAGACCCCTATTCAATACTACAGTAAATATTTCGTGTTTAAATGCATTGAATGATACTTTATATAAAATAGGACCTACTGTATTAGATATAACTATAGTTATATTTCATGCCATGTTACACTTGAAATGTTTCGCCGAGGAAAATTATTATTGTTATGGACATAATATAAAATTTTTACAACAATTTATTAATTACACCCCCTCAGTATTATTTGGACATCCATTTTTCCCTCCAGTTACTACTATTATAGACGGAAAAGATGTAATTTCTAAATAAATTTCAACTTTGATAACATGATTCATTTTAAGTCTCATAAAAATCAATAGCGGCTACTAAAGTTTTCAACTCTTTTATATTGAATTTTGTATATAATAACGGCGAAAATTTTGTTAAAAAAATACTTGATTTGCCCATTGACGCATAATATAATATAGAACAAATACTTTCAATCAATAATAATTTTTTCAGGGGAGTAGCCCATTGCGATACTGTATTATTGGTATCTGTATTTTGTTTAGAAAATCTGACACAACAATTTCCAATTGATCTAATCATGGAAGAAAAGTCGTTGTTTTCTGCGTGGAATTTAGCAGTTAATTCGTGTATTATTTTTTTTTTGCTCTCTGATGGGTGTATCATAAAACCAAAATTGTAATCACTACCAAAAAATATAAAATGTAATATAACGTATAATATCATTAGATCAATATTAAATTTAAGGCCACACAATAAACTATATAGATTTGATATAAAAGGCCCACTATATGTGTCACTGTTTTTACTTTTACTTAATGTGGGGGTTACTATAGCTACATTGTTTATTTGTCTTAAAACGAGCATGGCCATTACATCCGAGTCAGATGAAAGTATAACATTTGTTTCATTCCCACAGAATTTCTGAGTAAATTTCATTAGCTCCACTTCCCCTTCTCCTCTTTTAGAATATTCAATATGATAGTTACTTTCTAATGAAAAATTATAGGGATACGATAAAGAAATAAGTTTTTCTTTTAATAAATGAAAAATATATTCATGGAGTTCGTTCTTTTCTGATAAGGTCAACAAACTATAATCATCCATTTTTTCTCTTTTTTTTATGTTTTTGATGGTTGGAGATGATCCATCCACGGCAAGAAAACAATAAACAGTATCGTTAATGATTTCTTCTTTCCTAAAAGATTCATAAAATGAGCAAATCTGTTCTATATAATATATGATGCTATTAACTACACCAGTTGCATTACATTTTTTATATCAATTTTATCATCATCTAACAACGCATTTTTGTCTGGTCTTTTAACGTGTGCATGTAAAAATATGGCTCCATCAACACCAATACTATTCAGTTTCCCCCCATTTCCGATATTATCATATATATCATTGAGATGTTGCGATTGATAATGATTATCATTATTATTTTTGTATTTTGTTAGTAAAGGTAGCCGAGCATTATTATCTTGAATTTTATTTGTAAGAAACGGAACTCCCATTATCTAACTAGTGAAAATGATATACTATATATATATTTATATGCAATTTAAAGTTTGTAAAGTATAATATAAAATATAAAAAAATGAGAACTGTATCCAAAATGGTCCTATCTGATGCATTATTCGTGACAATGATATTCTTATCATTGGTGTTATTGGTTATATCTATATTAAAGATTTTGAAAAAAAATTATAATATTTACATAAGTGACCAACAAATGTTATTTATCGAAATTATAGTGTTAATTGGACTAATACTATTAGAAATAGCTAGTGTATATTTAAAGTATTATAATTATAATGATAAATTGAATCAAACAACCTATATTAGAAATAATCTTAATATTGATGATGATATCACTTAATTATGTTTCTACATATTGTACTTTTATCAGTCTTTTATCAGAGTTCTTCTTCATCATCATCATCATCGTTATTATTATAGTTTTCCTTTTCTTCGAGTAGGGCAATGTTGGTTCTATCATTTTTTCCTTCTAAAGACGCATTTGCCTTTTCTAATTTAAATTGGGTTTCTTGTTGATCTTTTTGTTGATTTTCAATCTTAGGTATTTTTATTGGAATTTCTTCTTCTTCGTCTTCTTTGGTTTTTTCTAATTTCCTTTTATTAGCCCTTCTACTTCTATCAAGCCCACCACCATGATCATCATCTAATAATACTTCTTCTTTTTCGGTTATTTCCATGTTGATGTCGTCCATAGTATGAAATTGGATTTTATCATTTTCCATATCTACCAATTGTGTTGTTTTTGTTTCTTTTTGTTGTTTATTTTCCTTTTCAATTATAATATTAGTTTTCTTCTTTGGGTGTATTTTTTTCGGGATCGTGATTTTTTTGTTCTTTTTTATTGATGTATCCCCCTTTTTTATATTCCCCTTTTTTATTTTTTACTGACACCATCACCTGCACTTTTAATTTTTCTTTCTTTTTTTATGTCTACCGCGTTCTCGTCGTCCAATAATGTATCTTCTTTTTTTATTACCTTTATTTTAGAATCCAATTGGTGGACCTGGTTATTTTGTGCCGCTACTTCTTTTTCTATTTCATCTTGTACTTTATGTAGGGGTGTGTTGATATTTTCAGTTTATAAACTCTCGTCCTTTTTAGAAACAACACCATTATTGATATTGGTGCCGTCATTAGTAGTATCATTATAAGTTAGCATTGGAGGACTATAACTTGGTGTTAAGGGTGGTAGTGGTAGTGGTAGTGGTAGTGGTGGTGGTTGTGGTAATACCCACGATGATGATAATGATGATGATGATGGCAAATTACTATTATTTTCTTCGTGGTTTGAAATTGCCAGAGTAGTAGTATTTTGTTGATCATTATTATCAATGACATTGCTGTTATTTTCAGATTTTAAATTCTCTATTGGCATTAGTTTAATTTTCTCGTCCTTTTTAGAAACAACACCATTATTGCTATTGGTGCTGTCATTAGTAGTATCATTATAAGTTAGCATTGGAGGACTATAAGTTGGTGGTAGTGGTGGTGGTAGTGATACCCACGACGATGATGATGATGATGATGATGATGGCAAATTACTATTATTTTCTTCGTGGTTTGAAATTGCCAGAGTAGTAGTATTTTGTTGATCATTATTATCGTTGACAATGTTATTATATGGTGGTAAGTTTGTTATAAATTGTATTGTTGTTGTTGTTGATGATGATGATGATTGGAGTGGTGGTGGTAGTGGTAGTGGTAGTGGTGGTAAAGATATAAGTTGTTGTTGTTGTGGTGGTGGTGGTGGTGGTGGTGGTGGTGGTAGTGGTAGTGGTAATTGTGAAGTTATTATTGGAGTTGACAGAGATTCTTCTTGGTCTACTTCCATTAGTGTCTCGTTATCATCATTAATATTATTATTATTACTATTATCATCATTATATAATTGTGGTTTATTTGCCCTTAATTGATCTAATCTTGATTCAGTAGGAATGTAATAAGGATTATTGGTATTATTACTACCAAATGTAAACAAGGAAGATGATGATGATGATGGTGGTAATGGTTGGTTATTACTACCAAGTGTAAAAAAGGAGGGTGATGGTTGGATTATTTTATTTTCAGGTAATAATGACACTTGTTGATGTTCCATTAATTGTAAATTATCATCATCTTTATTTGGGGGGTTGATTTGGAGGGGAGGTGAGTGTTCGTCAGATGATGGTTGGATTATTTTATTTTCAGGTAATAATGACACTTTTTGATGTTCCATTAATTGTAAATTATCCTCATCTTTATTTGGGGGGTTGATTTGGAGGGGGGGTGAATGTTCGTCTTCCATCACCTGCATAGCTTTGTTTGCTTCGTGTTTGGTTATTGTCTTATTATCATTATTAGGATTATTATATAAAGGTGTGGTGTTTACACCCAGTTGTTCTAATCTCGATTTAGTAGAGACATCATAATAATCACAGGGCAATTCACTTGGTTGTAAATTATCATTATTACCACTAGTTGTAGGTAAAAGGGGTGACGGTTGGATTGTTTCTTTTGTCGTTAAGGATGGAGTGACGAGGAGTTGTTGTTGTTGTTGTTTTTCTTGGTTCTTTATTAATAGTGAAAGTATTTTGTTGTTTTCATCAATTTGATTTTTCAGTCCTTAAGCAACTTTAGCAACCCGTTTTTCTTCTTTTGGAGAATTATCAAATATCGCGACCAATTTTTCAATATGATTATTTGTTAATGCTAAAGCATTTTCATATTCCTGAAACAATAAATCTTCTTCTTTTTTCTGTTTAAGAATTATATTATTTTTTTCTTCTATGGCCTTTTCAAGGTTGATGCTATGTTTTAAAATTGTTGATTTTAATTGTTCAATTTCTTCTTCTTGTATTTTTAATTGTTTTAAATGTTTAGCGCACTCTTTTTTCATTTTTTTCATATCGTCTTTTGTTTCGCGTATAATGTCTTCATTTTCTTTTTGATACTGTTCATTTGAATATAAACAATCATCTCTCTCTTTTGTTATTCTTTTTATAATACTTTCCTTATCTCGCTTGTTGCTTTCATTATCTTGTTCACACTCTTTTAATTGATATTTTAAATCTCTAATCAAACTTTTTTGTTCCTGAATTTTTTGTTTAAATAAGATTATGTCTTTTTCTGAATTTTCCATATATTCTTTATATTTTAAAATTGTATCTTTATTCATACTTTCATGCTTTGAGGTGTCTTTTTGATCTTTGCAATGATTTAACTCATTGAAAAGTTCTTTTATTTTGTTTTCCTTATCTAAATCCTTTTTTAGTAGTTCTTTTTCTTTTTCATAAAGTTTTCCTATTTCAGTCTTACAGTTTTTTAGTTCTTCTTCTAATAAGTATATTTTATTTTCTTTATCAGACGGCAAATTTGTAAATGATAAAATAATTGTGTCACTGTTTTTGTTTTTATCATTATAATCTTCAGTATTTTCTAAATCTGGGTATAATGTCTCCTCTGTTTCCATATTTTGTGTATCAGTTCTAACGCTTAATACATTTTTCCAATATTTATTATTATTTTCGAGTGTATTTTTACACATATTCATCATGTGCTCATTATACACTAGGACCTCCTTTTCGTGAAGAAGTCTATTTTTTTGTTCCCTTTGTTTATATGAATCAAATTCGCTTAGTAATAAATTATAAGCACGTTCACAAGCATCGTGTGATTGGTTTAATTTTTTAACTAAATCATTCTGTAAAATTTCATATTTACTTTTGTAAGTAAGATGTAGGTCTAACATTTTCTTTTGTATTTGAGTTTCATGCCAATTCCAATTTTCTTCCTTTTTTTCGTAAGACAAATAAAAATATTTATATATTAAGGCAATAACTCTTAATTCTTGCATCCATAATAAATTTCCCAAGTTGGTATGTAAATTTGTGCTCATATAACCATTTAAAATTGAAGAAAATAGAGATGACCATTTATGTAAAGTATCTTTTCCAATCAAAGTATTAGTGTTATTTAATGCTTTTTGAAGTTCATTTTCCATAACATATAAAGCTTGCGAAAGAAAATGGTCAAAATTGGGTGGAAGAAATAAATAAAAACTAGCCTTTGAGTCTTTTTTTAAACAATCTAAAAGATTCTCTACTTTTTGTGATTTGTAAATCATGTCTTTAAATTCTCTGGTACTAATATACTGAACATTACCACCCCTTTGCCATTTAGACTGCCACATATAATATAATAAGTGAACAATAGCCGAATGAAAATTACTTTCATTATTCAACTGAAGTTTTAATATTTTATTGATACCTTCGTATTTTTTCTGGTTGATAATGTATGACAAAATACGATGGAAAAACATTGAATAATATTGAATTGCGTTTCCATAATTTTCATTTTCAATTTCTTCGCATATCTTTATAACAGGATCCATTTAAGGATGTATATTTTTTAACATTAAGAAATATAGGAGCACAGTTAATGATATCATCATAAAAAAGTTTTGTGATTAAAAAAAGAGAAAAATGATTAAATCTAATTTTTTTATTCCGAAAATTTTAAATTAGTATTGCCTCTAACTTTAAAAAGATAATCCAAATAGAACATAAGAGCAATAATTACGAGAAATACTATAATATATAATATGTAAGTGATGAATTATTATTCAATTATTTTTCTCTCCAATATTGAAAAGTTGTATTAGAAATATTCGTTGTATTCTCATACTATAATTAATCAATTATTATCTTAATAACGCTCGATCATTATGAGATATATATTCAATTGTGTCTTCGTTTTCTGTGTTTTCGTAAGTAGGATTTTTGAAATTATGGAAATATTGCTCTTTATTCATCAGAGTATCACGATAAAAATCATTTTCTACATTTTTTCTATCTCTTATTAAATAATAAATTGTACCAATAAAAATGGGTGATACCAATATTAATTGGATGACCTTAATAATTATATTATATTTTGGTCCCATAAATCCTATTCCCCTTGGAAATATAAATATTTCAGCTAAACAGTTTATAATGAAGATAATGGAAAGGATAAGACAAACAATTATAAATGGTTGGTGAATATTCATCGTTTGTATTTTTTAATTCTAATAAAAAATTTTTAATCAAATAAATCTCGGTATCTACAAGAAACAATCACTGGTTTATAGTTATATTGTAGTTTTATATTTGCATTAGTAATATCATATACTGTTATTACATTTTTATTTATCTTATTATCAAAAGACAATTGTGTAACCTCATTTTTTGGGAAATTAACTTTTATAATATTATGTTCAATTAACACATTATGTAAAACATAGAGATGATTATATTTTTGTAACATTTCAAAAACTCGATTCAATTTCATTATGAATTCTGGGCGTTCCGTATATTGAGAATAAAAAAAATTGATTTAAATTGCTATAAAAATGTAAACATTTTCTATATTATATACCTAATAATTCATCATAAACAAATTCAAAGTAACAATCATCGTTATAACTTTCCCACCCAAGGGATTCAATTTCTTCCGATTTTGGATATTCAGTAGGTAATACATCAAACACTTCTTCTAAATGCTCGTTATGCGATAAAATGTTATTCGATTCATTTAAAAATCTTTCAATTTGTTGTTTAACATTATCGTATGGTACAGAATGGATAGGAACGGGGATACTTAAAGTATAAACCTTATTTTCCTCAATATCATTATTATTATTATCCAAAATTTTGATAACACCCCCCCGATTGAGTGATACGGCCCTGTAACTTTGAACATTTATTCCTACTATATTATAATCAAATAATTGTCTATCTAAAAGCTTATAGACCATTTCCGCTTTCATTTCATTGGTTCTATTAAACATTGCATAAATGTCTTTTAAATAATCAAAAATAAGAGAATTGCTGACATTTGGATCCCTTGATTGTTCATCCAAATAAATAGATTTTCTTACATACACATTTGGATTGTTTAATGATTGTGTAAATGAAAAATTATGTGTACCATAATTTAACGGGCGATTTTGCCAGCCATAATAGGTTTTATTGTCTTTATGGCTGTTACTCTCATCGTCGTTGTCTGAAAGGGTTCAAACGCTCATGATTATCTATTTCTATATTGCAAGTTAGCTAGTAGCGTACTTTGTTGAATTTTTGTATTGTTGGTGTATATATAACCTCAAAATTGTGTTAAAAAAATATATTTTATCCTCTTTGAAACGAAGAAATATAATTATCAAATTAAGATTTACGGGGAAATATTTTACGCTTTAGATTATTATAATAAAGGTTTTTTGGGGCCTGAAATGAATCATTGATTTTTTTTATAAAAATAAACTCGAAATAAGACTTTTGAGTATAATTTAGTATTTTTTTTGGTCTTGTTTTGAACCAAAGATTATTTTCCTCGTCATCATTTATTATTGCGTTATTTTCATTTATCAAACATATACTTTCTTCGTCATTATCGCCAAAATACAAAGATTTCATACTTTTAAATCAAAATAAACTATTACTAAGTAAATAAATATATATAGTTATTTATAGATATGAAAAAATATGAATCATAAATTATAAATTTAAAAAATGGAATTTGTTTAGGCATTTATACGAATGTGTATGATATTATCAATATATTTGATTTTTGTAACAATAATTCATTTTTTTGCTGCTTCTTATGACAACTATATAGATAAAATTGTATTTTATATTTTACACAGTATACAGTTAGTTATGAATCTGAGTATATTCTTTTTTAGTGCATATATAGTCATTGATTACCAAAGGACGCCACATAAATCCCTTATATATATTAATTAAAAAAACTAAATAAAATGAATGAATGAATTCAAAATTAATTATATATATAAGTATATATAGAGTAAACCCCAAAATTTTATTTTATTGTTACCTTTATCATGTATACCCAGACTTTAATTTCGCAATATGGTAATAACAATAATCAAAGCCGACAACAAAATATTCAAATAAATGAACGCAAAGCAAGAGTTAATGATTCTAATTCTTTATATGAATCCATGACTTCATCAGATTTAATGTATAACGGAATTATCATTCAAAACAAAAACGCACAAAAATGCAATGAAACATATATTCCGTTAAATTTTTTTGAAATATATCAAAATATGTGCGGAAGTGTTTATTGTTTAGGTATAAATAATCTAAGAAATAAAATACATGAATTTATACGGGATCATCATTTTGTTCCTCGTGGTTTATACGGGTCTATTTCGATTCAAAGAAAATATCTTGATTTACAACATTTTTGTTTAGATTTTGATTTAAAGGGCTGTGAATTTAAATTTGAAAGTAATACACTATTAAATTTAGAAGAATATATTTCATATTTTAAAAATAGAACTAGAACGCCGGAATATTTTTTCATACATAATATTCGACATATATGTAAAAAATATAACGAAAATAATCTAATCTATGAAGTTCTATATTTAATAACCGAGGGCTTAGGTATAATTAACTTTTCTATATATATACTAGGAAAGGGTAAAAGTTTTAGTAATGGATTTCATATTGAAATTCCTTCATTGATAATGAGATATCATGATTTAATTTGTCTTTATAATATGTTACACGCAGTTATAGAAAATCATAGTTTTTTTTATCCAACAGCCAATTATAGTGTCTTCGGATCAGCAAAATATGGAGATGCTAATTTAAATGTAAATGAAATAGATTGCTCATATTTGCCTTATAGTTGCTACAAGGACGGGGCCTTTATATCTGAAAGTCCTTTAATTGTTGATTTGGATAGTGCTTTTGATTTGTTTAATATTTTTAAGCCCATATCAGAGCATACAAAAATTTATTCCTTGAAGTTATTTCTTCATAATGATAACTTGAATTCTTCATTAGAGCATGAAGAAGAAATCATACAAAGTTTTATAGAAAATGAAAATATATTTAGTGCACGTGAAATTGATAATGGCATTCCGGATTGGAAGAGAGAAGAAAGTGCTAATGTCTATAATAAAAATAATGCATGGAAAAAGACATTTAACCTTATTAGGTGGCCCAACAATAAAGAAAATTTAAATTCTTCTTGGTTTTTACCAAATTGTTCAAGCTCAAGTATGCATTTGTATACCCACGTTGGATATCTCGTCGATAGAACAAATTCTAATATCCGATTTAAAATATATAAGAGCATATTTCCTAATTTTAATGTAGTGAAATTTCAAGATATACCACATTTAAATATATCAAACTATCCAATAGTTTTGAATTGTATATGTAATGACAAAGACATTACATATTATAATAATCATCAAAAAGAAACCCATTGGAATATATTCATGTTAGAATTACCAAATTATAGTATATTAAAAGATTCTTACAATACATGTTTTTTAAATGCCATTATTGGTGATGATTTTTAAATATATGAATACAAAACCGACGAAGATTTTCTAAATAAAATAAAAACAAACCCGTATAATAATAATGTTATAAACGCCACACTTTTCGAAAACGACTTACTCTTTCCTTATAATTTAGAACACGTTTTGCAATTATATGATCGCGAAAAACTGAGACACACAATACATTTCCTCGTGTCAATATACTTTTTATTATTAAAACAATCTGATGATTTAAAATCACATTCATTATTATTATTAGAATGGATTAAAATGATTATAACTTATAATACTCAAAATAGTAGAATTATCATTGAAGAATTTTTACAAATTTATTACCATTTAAATTACAAATATATCAGATTTCCAAACTTATTAAATTTAGATGACTCCATGAAATCTTGGGTCATCTTATGTATCAAACATCTATTGATAATTGAAAACATTATGGAAATCGAGGAGGCAATAAGTGTAATTAAAAATTATAATATATCTCAAACACAAACTTATGATGAAAGCGAATTTGATAGTGATGACAACCACAAAGGTAGTTTTAATGATGAAATAGATTCTCAAATAATCAAACATTTTAATATACCACAAACTTTTACAATCCAAGGAGCATCAAGAAATATCATTATACCCAACATTATTATTGCTGCGATATTATTAGTCAAGAATGAATCTATATTATATGAATTATTAGCAATATATCGGCCAATAATATTACTTGGCAATAGCAGTAGCTTTAATGAAGGGGGGGGTAAGGATAATAACAAAAGTATAACTAACAAAAATAAAAATAATCGAAGCAAACAAAATAACAAAACTGGAACTATTAATAATAATATAAATAATGGTAAATTGGTAATCTGGGACGAATTTAGATGGAAAAAATGTTCGATATCGTCTCTTTCTGTGGCTTCTATACCGCTCCATATACCAGAAATATATTATATCGCTAACATACGAAGTCATATATCAAATTTTATCGTTACTAAAAAGAAAAAATATAATGAAAACTTGAAGAAGAAGAAAAAGAATAATAATAATAATAATAATAATAATAATAATAATAATAATAATAATAATAATAATAATAATAATAAGAATAATAATAATAATAAATTGAATATAGAATTATTGACGAAAGAAGAAAGTATAATACTTTCTAATCGTATTCATTGTACAACCAATAAAAATACTGGATCTATAATAAATCAAATTATAAGCAAAATTGAAGCTTTTTGGAATGGAAGTAAAATAAACAGCTTGCCACCAACATTTCTCAAACTTTTCGAAGACAGGTACATTTTAATTGGATTAAGTTTAAGTGGAAGCGATTCTTTGGTTCTCTTAAAACCAATACCTATGTACTATATAGATGACGAAGAAAATAATTTTTCAATCAGTTACAGTAATTATCCGAAGAATAATTCAAATAGCTATGGAAATGGGGAGAAAGAGCATGACATCATAGATGATAATTTAAATGACGTAATGGAGCATATTCCCAAATGTAAATTTTTACACAAACAATTTTTTCCCATTGTTCAGAATGTCATAAGTAATATATCAGAAGAAGAAAAAATTGAAAATTACGAAAGGCTAAAAATTTTACACGATGAAAGAAAATCCATCGATAATCATTCACAAACCGAATGTTCTTCAATTCATGATCAAATTGAACAAAGCATGGTACATGGTCATTTTTTTGGTGATGGGGGAAATATTTTATGTTCATCAGAAATTTTAATGGCCAAAAAGAAAAAAATGTGCAAATATGTCTAAAAGAGAATTGCATTTATATTTAACAACCGAATTGTGTAAAAAAAAGGAAACTATAGAGTTAATTAAACTAACCAAATATTTTATTTTGAAACAAATAGCTAATAGTTATAGTGACATGATGGATGTTGTAAAACTATTACCTGAAAACGAAAACCACGATATTTTAAAAATGATAGATATTTATCTGAAAACTCCCCCACAAGAACAAAAAAAAACACTGCAATATCGTATAGAGACTTTAGCTATCTGTTATGAGCGCATATCAAAAATACACCCAAGTGGATCCAGTTTTCTTAAAGATATTCCCACAGATTCTATGAATATTGTAGAATGTAATTGTTGTTTAACTTTTACTTGTATTTCATTATTACAAACATTTAGTTATGATATATCGTCCTTGATATACGTATTAAAATTGATATTGCGGGCTATTTGTCATGGTGTTAGTTTGAAAAATAAACACCTTCATTTTTTTCTAGGAGAAACTAATTCAGGAAAAACTACATTTTTAAACCAAGTATTATCTGTTCTTGGTAATCATGCTGGAATTTTATCGTCACATACTATGAATCACTCTTCAACGATAGATCGATATCACGACCTTTCCAAAAGCTCAAATTTTGCAAAGTTTTGGTATATGGATGAAATTGCCAATAAACCATTTAATAGGCAATTGATTAATCAAATAACTGGTAGTTCTCGTTTATTTATTCGATCAAATTATGAATCAGGTAATAACGTTAAACTCGCATCGACCATATTAATATTTGGTAACAATAAACCTCAATTCTCAGAGCAGTGTTCAGCTTTATTATCAAGATTAAGATTCATGTGTTTTCGTTTTCGATTTGATTCTACTCTTCCCGTGAATTTTAAAATGGCTCATTTCCCCAAACTTTCATTGTATAATGATTATGATAATAAATTCCAAGTTGGAATGGCTGCATTATTTTTACACGCTATGTGTCACTGTACAATAAATTCTCCGTTATATTTATATGACTCCTTATTTGTTGGCGAATTGAAAATAACTCAAAATATACAAAAATCCACAGATATGTATTCACCCGTGACAGATATAGTTCATTTCATAATCACTTCTTGTAATTTAGAAGAAGACCCCGAATATCTAATTACACATAAACGTATATCTTATCTGTTATTATATTTGAATATACTTAAATATATAAATATAGCATCCGTATCTGATGCCATAATATTTTTATCAAAACACTATCATACATCTCTTATTGATGATGAATTATTAATTTGTGATGATATATACAAAGACGGCCTAGAAATTCACAAAACCGCCGTTTTTCACGGACTCAAGGAAAAAGATATAATGATAAACGACGAAAAGATTTCTGTTATAAATAAGAGGAGAATTAATAATAATGATAATACAATAGCAATATATGAAAATGATTTCAAACGAAAAAAACACGTGTAATTAAAAAATGGAGGATCAATTGGGGTTATCAACCCCACCACCTTCTTAATCACAAGTCGACGAAATAGATATCATACCAATATTTCATCCATATATTCAAAATGGTGGTTATCCCTATATGAATAAAATAGATTCAAAAGATATAAATAACGTCTTTCAAAATAGAATAGCTACTTCAATTCCTACATTAAATTATGAAATTAATGATGAAATTCTTTAAAATCCAAATTCAACACCAGAAACGCAACAACAACAAGATATTATGATGGATGATAGTATAAATTTTGATAAAAGTTTTTTGTCCTCATCCCAGCCAACACCTCAAAATAATACTGATAAAATAAAATTTATTAATCCTGATACGATACAATCTTTGTTGGTATCAATTAATAGATTATTAGACACGATGGATGTTCCTCCACCCCCGGTATTCATTCCCCCCACTACTAATAATATAAAAGTTAAAAGAGAGATTGAAAAGGTTTTACCTTTTGGGTATAGTTAAATTATAACAAGGAAAAAAATATGAATAATCACACTAAAACACAAGGACAATGAAAATAATTCGAGGGTTTTTTTTTATTTAAAAAGTTAATTTTTACACAGATCTTATGCACCTAAGTTTTTCAAAAGCAACGTCGTCGCTCGTAGCATAGATATGTATTTTGTACAAAGTATTTGTATCATCGTCTTGTTTATAATTAACACACTTAAATTTTTGGCCAGTCTTTCCACCCAAAGCTAATTCAGTTTTTGAAGCAATAATATTATTTCCTCGGTCTACCTCATCAAAACAAGAATCTGTTAAAACTTCTAATGCTTCTACGTGCGGGGTTGTACAATTACCAGCCGATATATTAAACACCAATATAGCGGTAGGATTCGCTCTTTCCATTAGATCGTCATTATCAATTATTTCCCTGGGCTGAGAATTTTCACAAATTTTAATTTGTAACTGATTATCATCGGAAATTAGTCTGGAAAGCATATATGATGTGTGTTTTTTAGTTATAAACGAGTTGTCACAATTTACTCCAGCATATTCTTTAATCTGAATGGCCGTATCTCTGTTAGACATGATATTATTTATGTAAATATGAAAATTTAGAAATTTGTTTTGAGGAGTATTTTCATAAAGCAGAAACAACTGTAAATCCTGTGGACTTGATAAATTAGGCTTATAATTTTTTCTGATCAATTTCATTCCCTTTATATAATTATCTACTGCAAAATAAACATCTCGATTTTCTCTCGCATCAGTTAACTGTAAACTCATATATTTCTTATCCTCGTGTGTAATAAATTTATCCATTGTTAATTTCTATTAAAATGGGCAGGTAAGGCAAGTAATAGTTGTTGTAGGAGAGTATCCTAGGTCGTGTTCTATTTTACTTTCAAACAAGGGAGTTGGCCCCTTTATATATTGCTGTTGCTATAATATATATATATATATATATATATATATATATATATATATATATATATATATATATATATATATATATATATATATATAAAATTTTCCCTGTTTATAATTAATAATAATAATAATAATAATAATAATAATAATAATAATAATAATAATAATAATAATGATGTCATGTTTTCATTGGTTAAATAAAAAATGGTGATATTGCCAAATAAAAATGATGCTTACAACAGTTTTATAATTAATAAAAACCAAGACCAGTTTTGGATAATTGGAGGATATAACGATACTCACAACGATGAAACATATTTTTATATTTTACGCCCAACTTGTTATGAAATACAAGAAAAAACTATTTCAAAGCCCCCATCAAAAAACAGAATTGAACAAATAAAGGCATCAGAGCTGAAGGAGAATCCTTATTTAGATATTAACAAATATCAAAATTTTATTAAGGATTTAAATGAAAATAGTGAAAATAATTCGTGTATGAATGTAAGTTATAAAATAGACAACGGTATCGTAGTGTTGAATGAAGATATAATAAGTGAAGTCTTGAAACTTTCAACAAATGTTATGCAAAATATTCATGACCACAATAAAGCAAAAACTATAGAGTATAATATTCATGAAAATATTTATAACACCGAAGAAACCATTTATAATTTTGAGGATATTATGTGTGGAAATATTAATGTTGTATGGTTAATGGGAAAATATACAAAATTCAATAAAATGAATGACGAGGATACTATATACCTCATAAAAATTCCACCTCAGAAAGAAATTCAGGAGAGAAAAGTAGTAGATTATCTTCCTTCCAGAAATACTTTATTTCGGGTCAGAGAAACAGAAATTCTCAAATATATCAAAGAAAACCTATATAGTTTTCCAAATGTATATGAAATTGAGAACCATCGAGATCGAAATCCTACTATACGATGTTTTAGCAGTTGTATGGATCCAATTGATGTATTTTTACTTCAGTTTAATGTAATAAAATATTGGGAAAATGCTATACAAAACATTAAGCTATTCGATACAATTTGGATATTTTTAATAAAAAAGGGAAAGGTTTGTTATAATGATGTTTGTTATTGTATAATTCAATCAGAACAAGAAATAATTAAAGGGAAAATAGATTTATTTGCTATACATAACCGCATTCGAATTATTATTGGAGATTTTATGAATTCTTTGGCTCCTATGGAAATAAAAACTGAAAATATTTCAGTTTATAATTTTCTGATAAATAATGATAGTAATATCTTAGAATTAAGAACAAAAAATAATACCCTTCGCCCAAAGACGCTTTTAACCTCTATAAGAAAATCAATATTTACATATTTATTTGATTTGTATGATAAAAAACACGTCCCCCAAAGAATTTGTTTAACCAATGATAATGAGATTTGCGTGTTAAATAAAGACGAAAATATATCTAATTGTGCCTATGTATGTACAAAAATAACAAAAAAGGAATTACAAAACAAAACCATTGAAAAACCATTATCAAATGATAAATTGTTCAGAGTAAAAAGTAATATTTTAAATATATGTTTGGGTGATTCAAATGCTTTTGACCATGGAACTAATGGGTTAAGTGTGAATATGTATAATATTTCCAATGATTTAAAAACATTGGCGAAAAATAATGCTATAATTATAAAACAATTAGATGTCTATAAAGAAAATAATTATCACGAGGAAATGGAAATCAACCAAGAAAATTTTAAACTAATTTTATTACAAGATTATCAAAATAGTTTGACTTCATTTCATAATACCAATGCTCTTCAGAAGCGTAAACGGGAAAGCGAAACATTTGAAACCAACAAAAAAATACGATACACAAAGATTGGTTGACTTATATATCATTGTCTTACAACAACCAATAATCTTTTTAAAATCAATTAAATAATGAGATGACAACAAATAAAATAAAAAAAACAATCAGTAAAGTAGGACTATTTCATTCCCTTTGTTTTGAGTATGATTAGGTACGGATCCTTTTATTTTTATTTTCATTATCACTATCATCTTCTTCTTTTCTGTAAAGGGTTATATATTTGTTGATCCTCCTATCACTGGGGTCCAGGTTACAACTGTATAAATCCAATGTGTCATTATTGTGATTATAATTACTGCCCAAAAATTCTAGATTTTCATAACTTATCACATAATTATATATGTTTGTGATAATTGTACATATCATCAACGGAACAAGGAAAGTAAGACTTTCCCAACGCGCGCCTATAATCTTCAAACTTATATAATCGTAACTGTTGATCTCGAAAAAAATTTTGAGCATATGGAAAATATTTTGTAATAACATTTTCACACATATTAAGGGCTTTATCATTTAAATAATTAGAAGATTTGTGGTGATTTGAAATAATATAATCAAACTTTACATCTATATTAAATAACGTATTCATATATGTTTCAATTGTTAAAAGTTCTGGTTTAGATATAACTACATATATCTCACTAATAATCTTTTTGTCCTTTAAAATATATTCTATCCAATTCTGTTTTTTTATTAACTTTTTAGATAATTCTACCGCGTTGTCGTCGTGGAAAGTATTATGTGAACAATAATATAAATCGAGCATTGAAAATATATATACTGGATACCTTTGGGTGTCGATGTTTGGCATATTATGGATATTTAATTGTCTCCGCTTTAAATGATTGGTTGCTACCTTAGATATACTTTTATCAAATCTTAAGTGATCTTTTTCGTTCAACATAATAACATTTGGAAGCCCATCAAGTAATACATGAAACATATTTGAAATATATGTATTAACTGCTTCTCCACAAAGAGCGCCAAATTTATCATATATTTCCAGGCACAAATTTGCGTGCATATCATAAGAAAATAATGGCACCGTGTTTGGTGTTATAAATAATTTATCTTCATATTGATTCGGTTTATCATTTTTCTGCGCATCCAAATAATTATATGAGACTCCTATATTTATAAATTTTTTAAATTTGTCCAAGAAATCGTCTGGTGCATCTTTTATTTCCTTTTTTTTAATAAATTCACAAATAAGTTCAAAACATTTTTTCATTGTATCCCTTCGTACAATACAAACATCGAATCCATTTTTTTTTAAAATATATTCAAATATATCTTTTCTGTGGTAATTTGTATATAAATTTGTAGTTCTACATAAATCAGTATTTAAATTTGGAAAAAATTCTTTTATATTTTCAAAATTACTTAACACACAAGCTTTATGAATAGTCTCAAAATATCGATCATATTTATTAAGTAATATAAAGGCCTGTAAAAATACAACATTCAATTTCTGGTTATCTTTCAAAGAATTTATATCAATTTTATTATATAAAGATATCAAGCGTCCATATGAATTATTATTTATAAAATTAACAAATGATTTATGATTTTCGTGGCATTCATAATAACAATCATCTTTAAGTGTCAATAATTTTTTTTAATACAAGAAAATTGAATGGGACAGGGGATTACCATCGTTATATAGACACAATCTTCAAAATTTCTACCGCGTACTGCTGTTGTTACATGTTCTACACCATATCCACGAAAAATTTGATCATTGCTAGTAATTTTATATTCATCCGAAACCCGATAGTAAACATCACTACTTTTCTTCTTTAATAAAAACATGGTCTTTATAACTAAATGTTTAATTCAAGAGAATTGACCGATCAATATATACACATATAATATATATGTATCTCTTGTTTTTGTTATATATATATATATATATATATATATATATATATATATATATATATATATATATATATATATATATAGGAAAAACGAATAATAATATTTTTTGTTTATTTAATATAAATTATTTATATTTGAATTTCATACAAAACAACGGATTCCTAATTAAAGGATTAATTAAAAATAAAAAGATAAGCAACGATTTCACACAAATAACATAATCATAACCCAATTCATAAATTTAGTATAGGAAACGTAAAACAAACCACCTATAGTTACGTTTTAATAAAAGCTTGATAATATTTAGTTTGAATGCATTCGAGGTGGAATACAGACCCACACTCAATACACTGATTATACATTAACCTGGATTTCTTATCCTTTTTCATAATTGTATTAAGGGTCTCGCAAGTTTTACATCTTATAAATTTCTTTACATAGGACCTTAAAATATTTTCCATATCATTTAATGTATACTTCCCACGCAGGACCAATTCATTGTTAGAGTTTATACATGTATTAATACAACCAAGTTCAGATGAAATATATTGTAAAACGTGTGCATTTTCTCTATTCAAATTATAACAGGTTTAAAAAAAATTTGAGTACAAAGTTTTTTTTCCCGAATAAAACAATGCAGGTTTTTTTATTTTAAACTTTTTAGTTGTTTTGTTTTTTTCGTTTATGGGTAATTTGCTTAATACAAAATTTAACATATCTTCATAACTATAATCGTCATTGCAACTTTTTTTTGTGTTGATATCATTTAAAACAATTTTGTCTTTATTTTTCTTTGTTTTTTTTTATATTTTAAAAAATTATCTGCATCCTCCATAATTCAAAATGAATAAGCAAAATACGAGTAATTCTTTCTTATACCACTATCCTAATTTATTAAATAAAAAGTCAGAACACAATAAAGAAAATCCAACGTTATTATTAAAAGGTGAGGACAATATCGAGGATGATTTATCTGAAGATTTTTTTCAAACGGATTTATCGGGCTTTGTAGAAGAATCACCTTTAGCGCCCGTTCTTTTTTTAATTGACTTTGATAATACTCTAGCTGTGTATGACGATATGTATATTTTAGAGAATAATTGTACTAACAATATACGAAGTACTTATACTCGCCCCTTTATGCTAGAATTTTTAAATTTTATTAAATCTGTTAACACAAATAATGTGATTATTATGTGGACAGCAGGAACAGATTTATACATTAAGCAAAATCTTATATTATTAAATATTGCACATTATTTTGACCATGTTTTATCTAGAAAACATTGTCAAGAATCTAGTTTGAAATATAAAGGTAAATGTAAATCACACGCCTATCTTGTATCTTTGTTTCCCCAATATAAACGTATGCGATCAATTTTGATAGATAATTATGCACACAAAAATGGATCTTCTACTGGTTATACAGAAATATTATCAGTTAAACCATTTGGACTTTTAGATATTA